>NW_026852021.1:0-20919 GCF_026571515.1 Ruditapes philippinarum
CAGGGCCAAATCGGTTTCGTGTACGAGGAGTAAGGTATGCCGTGCTGTATGGTGCAGCGTACACCACACTACTGGAAGCTACTGGACCGGGATCTTTCTTACAAGGGAGCCTGTAAACATGTAAGTTAATAAAAGATGTTATATGCAAATAGTAAATAGTTACTTACTTTCTCATGGAACGAAAACGTTATGCTATTACTCTACTTATAGTACTAATCAATGACGGATTGTTTATTTCAATCTAAATTCACGTAAAGCATCATTTATTAATGAGGAAACATTTCAGGAAAGCAATGGCTTAGATTCATGACTGTCTATGTTACATTCAAATGATAAAAGTACTTCTTGGTTCTAGGACGAAAACTAGAATTTTGGTAAAGCAAGTTTCAAAATTTGTTTCAAAATAGAATAAAAATTAACATATTTTAACTAATTTAAGTTACACCGCAGGTGTTTGGCACGTCAATTGGTCACTAACCCCAACCCTCTACAACCTCCAACATTTCCCAAACAATCATTTCATAAAGTATGCGTTTAAATATCGTGATAACATTTCTTTCATTTCAAAACAAACACAAACAGATATATTTATGTTTAGTAAAGGTATGCGACTCGCCGCCACTCCAACATCTATTTTCAAAATCTTGGTAACAAATGTTAGGGAAATGATTTCAGTAAGAAGTAGATATGTAATCTCCAGGTCTCCGCGTGTGAGGAACAACAATGTGACCGCTGGAGTTTTCTACGAATTACCCGACTGAAAACCATATCAATCGGACTAATGAAATAATTTTATTGCCAATTTAAGGATGATAAAATTAAAAGCACATTATGCCTCAGATATCCACATTTCTTTTTAATTTTTGAGAAATCTCAAACATGTGTTTAAAAATAAAATATCTTAATAATGGATTAAGAGAATGTTAGAAGTTTAAGTATGCTAAACATAGTGTTGTTAAGGTACACAGTAGTATTTTAACTACTGTACAAATACTAATTCACTCTTAGACTAGTTATACCAATTGCAAACAGGGCAAAGGAAGTAAACGTTAATTATTCTATGTGGCAAATGAGTATTATTTGATCAATTGTAACAAATTACCAAACACGTTTTTAAGAAATAAAAATGGAAGCATATCTAAGGCATAAAGGGCCTTTAAATTATTATTTGTAATAAATGTTCAATCACATCATTATATCAAACTGTAACGAACCTTTGTTTTCGATATGCCAAATTCTCAGTTATAATGAAAGTAGTTGGTACAGCAGATTATTACTTTTTATTTATGTATTGATATAATCTCACTTATATACTCAGGTCGTATGTCATTATCGGCGTTGTTTACATTTTACATGTACTGATAAACGCTTCATTTGTTAATTTGAGAGAGGACCTGACAACTATAGTAATAATGTTCAGAATTATAAAGAAAATGATTTATTTCATTAATGTTTACATGTTTTCTTATAATCAGCGTACATTTAGCTAGAAAGTAGCATTTATCGTAATTTTACTCGATAAACTTTGACAGGTTGTTGTTGGTTGTTCGCTGATGGCATTAGGGGGTTGTGTGACTTCCGTTTCAATAGCAAGTTGCCTGCCCTAAAACTCAGTAAACAAACAGTTTCAAAGTTATGTTTCATCAAAAACAACAAAACTTATAGCTCAATACATGGTACTAGTCATTTTATTAATATTATATGTATCAATTTATCGTATTTTTTACGTAAACTTTCATAGAATTTAGCTAAGAATTGTTGATGTTCGGACGTTCGGTTGGTTGACAGCGTTCTTTGTGTATGGAATGATCGTTTCCGAACGTCAAATGTTCAGTTTTTCGAACGTTGAACATTGTCAACCGACCAAACGTACGGTTGAACACTTTTCGAACCCTTTATTGTTCGTTTCTCAGATTTGGTATAAATAGGCAGAAAACGATCAATCTTCAGTCAGTTTTCATTTAACTTTCGGTTAGTCTACATTATTGTCGTGGTTCTTCTGAACGGCGGGGATTTTACTCATTTTTAAGGCAAAATAAAACGTAGTCTTTAGATTATTATTTACATTTAATCAATTATTGTCTAAGAATAATTGATAAGAACTTTATCATTTTTGTTTAACATTAATACGGTCACTGACTCGACCAAACTTTATATTTACGTTGTCATATTTTTGAATAGAAATTAAACGGCAGTCGTGGTAATTAATTTATGTGAAGTCTATGTAAGACATAGCTTTCGAATTTAGACTGAATTATATACATGTGGGTTGATGTTATTTACAATAACTGTTATTTTGAATATTTGACAATTGAAATTTATTAACAGTTTAACACTAATTAAAATTAGTTAAAGCTGTGAACAGTCTTTCTTCTTTGTGACTCAATTTTAATCTTAAACTGGCGTACGTCCAGAATAAGGAGTGTTATCAAGTACTGTGGAGTACAGGTGTCCTAGCCATACGAGTTTACAGAGTAGCCCCACTATTGACAGATGTCGTAATAGCAATATTTCAGCCAAATAGATCTATATAGACTTTGCAGTTCATTGAAACAAGTATCATCAGTCCCTCTACACCCTAACAATTCTATTTTATATAGAACATTCGTTATATTTGTGAGTCGTTTCATTGTTTCGTAAATTTACAATATCGTTCTCTACAGTCCAGTACGATTATTGGTCACCAAGTCTTGAGCACGTTACCACATTTTTAAGAGGATTAAAGGGGCCTGGTACCATATATCTGGACCGTAGCGTAACATTTAATGGTGACTAGCGGTGGGATTTGATAATCAAAACATCAAATCCAGTGATACGAATCCAAGCCTTAGCTTTAGCGGACTTTTAGATGCCAAGATGAATACAGTGCAAGCAGTCAATAGTGAATCATACCATATTTTCAACCCAAATGATTGAGGCAGGCTAAAGCATGAAAGTGAAGATTGAGTAACATTCAGGCGGGATCTCATATTGAGTGATGAGTCAGTGAAGTAATGGGGTGGTAAACACGATGCACGCAACCGCGTACAAAATACACCTGAATACAAATAATGTGAATGAAGGTCTGTAACAAGGTATAACTGGTGTTTTAGAAGATGTAGTCCACTGAACTGAGAAGTTTGGAAACAGTCCTAATGTCAACCTTTAGGTTTCAATAATGGCAATTAGTAATAAAAGCTATATGAAGTTGATTTGAACTCAAATAATCACAGATTTGTTGATGAACCCCCCTTATGGTAGACTCCCACACATGTATAGAAGAAATTGGCAAGAATGGTCAAAGTACACATGACCCTGTTATTAATTCAAGATTTCAAATACAATCTGGTAATTATCCACCTGATGTAAATATCCCTCAAGATGACCAAACTAGGCGTCTTTTACAACAGCCGCGTGTATCGGTTCTAATAGAGACCAATATGTGATTTTCAGTCACACCCGTATAACCGGTAATGCAAATGTCGATTGGGTAGGCATGAACAGCCAACCCCGTGTAACTAGGAAATTTATGATGACTTATAGATTATAACCCATTATCCGTGTCAAGGGTAACAGTGCCAAAACAGAATGAAGTTACACATTTTAAAGTAGCACCGTTTACTGGTAAAGAGAATCGGGAAGGTATGGATGAGCCAGATTTGAAGCTATAGTCAGCGTTACGGATGGTCAGATGAGACCAGGTTAGATCAAATATTTGCACGGTATTGAAGGACAGGCCGCAGAGTTTGTGTCACAACAAGCTACAGCCTAAATGTATTTAGTTACAGAAGGTTAATAGATGAAGTTGAATAACGGTATATTGGTTATCGAAACACCTAGGTCTTTTGGCAGTCAAATTTGAAAGTTGAATGATGGTGGTGGGGGGGGGGGGGACGGGGTGGGTAGGATGGGGGTGTGGGATTGTTTGGTTTAGTCAATTATTTCTGCTTACTGTAATTTTTGTACGGAATCACATACGGACCTTAAATGTCAAATTTAGGTCCGTGATGGAACGTATATAATGTATATTTGAATGTCAGAAATTACTCTTTGCCTATAATGTATTACAATTTACATTTGACCTCTCTCATTTACACTTGATCATGAAAAAAGTAAAATCAATTTGATTTTACAACAAATTAGCAATACATGTATAATAATTTTATGTTTCTGTAATAAAATGAAGATAAAATTTACCCAAAATTCATGACACACGTTCTGAGTTCATGTTTGTACATATCAGTAAGATACATGTTTGAGCCAATTATTGTCATGTTTGTTAATTTAAGATACATGTATGTTTCACAATTGTTTATGTTTATTTATGATGTTACAAATATAGAGATAAAAAAATATGTGTATGTGAAGAAAATACCTTACATATGAAATGGTTACTGCGGTAATTTTGCTAATGTACCACCTCCTCTAATTTATTCAGGACAAGCCTAGCAGGACATATATTTTCTCTGCTTTCTGCAACATTCTCCAGGTATTAATTACTTCGAGTTCTCAAAGTTGAAAAGAATATTCTATCTTTACTAAACTAAACTGTTGAATAAATTAAAGGGGGTATCAAGTGCCTATCTAGCTCATTTGGAAGAGCAGCAGACTTTTGAGGCTGAAGTACCTCTGATATCTGAGGGTCGCTGGTTCCAGTGTCTGTTCTGTGTATGCTTAAAGATTTTCACGTGTCTGGTTTTTTTTAGCATTCCCCGGTATTTTAGCATTCCTGGAGAAAACCGTTTGCAAGAACATGTACACGATTTTAAAGTGTCCTAAGAGGAATATTTAGTGTTGCTAAAATCAAGCGATTTCATAAACAAGTTTGTTCCCGTTCTGATATATGAGGGTCCTCCACTGGGCGGCAATCAGGTCAACTCGTCCCGTGGTCGACTCCTCACCTCTTTGGTCAACTCGTCCCTTATATGGTCGACTCGTCCCCTTTTGGTCGACTTGACACTATTGAAGTATAAATCAATGTCTTAAAATAAATCTATTATGTAAGACAACGATTTATTATATCAATCTTAAAGCTATTATTAAATCTAAATTAAATTGTTTAAATTGAATAATTAATAAGAGAATTGCAAAATGATATGTTTTTGCATGCATTTTAATGATCTTTATTTTCGGATTTTTAAATTCGGATTTTTACTTTCTCCGGTTCTTGAGGAAATATTTTTTAAAGTATCTTCGAGAATTATTTCTCATTGTCGAGTTGTAATTTTTCTTTGTATATATTAGTGTTTATCCTTACTCGAGTGACTGTTCAATAGAATAAGAAATGTTGTCGGGTACGAAGAGATCGGAGACTAGAAATATGATAATATGATGGCTCGTTAGGGCCATCGCAATACACACATTACTCGAAATAACGAAAAGCACGAAATTACTATGATGAATAGTTGAAAGAACGGAACCATGATCGTAAAGACCTCGGTTTTGTATGATAGACTTACTCCGGAATTAAGACTGGCTAATCGTTTGTGACCACAAGTACACTGTGAAGCTTTAACAGTAAAATTTTGTTTGCATCGAGATTTTAGCTTGAAAAACCACACATGCCGAGTTCCGGTTAACATCGATTTGTCCATGTGCCTTCAACTGGAAATGTGTTGATAGTTGAATAATTGCCTATTTAGTATATGAAAAGATATATAATAAAACAAGAGCACCGTATATGCGTGGCAATACACGCCCGAATGCAAATTTGTTTTAAGTAAATAAAATTAAGAAAAAATATCGGCCTTGGCTGTGTTTATCGGCTATTTAACATGGGTTTGGAGTTTTGATGCCTAGGAATTGACCGCGAATGCCGTAGGCCTGCGTCGTTTATATTTTCGCATCAAAACGACAAAACCGGTGTTAAATAGATGATAAACACCGCTCAGACCGATATTTTTCCGATTCTAACAAGATAAAGTAGGGAAGATCACTAATATTATTTTTTCAAGCAGAAACAACTTCCGGTGGCGATTTTCGTATAACGCTGTTCGAATTTGTACCCTACTGTTGCCAAGATATAGAAATTCTGAAACAAAAAATATAATAAGAAATAAAAGTTATTTTTTCCAGTTTTAACAATAAAAACTTACGTTTTAGAATGAATTGTATTGCGTTAACATCAGTGCCCAATTTAATGAATTTATCATTCTTGTATGTTTGAAATGACGTCAGCGTTTACATGAGTTGTATACTTAAGATGACCTCATTACGCTGCTTATGGATGGCGCCGTTTGGTCAAAATATTAATTATCTGATATGGATCAAATATGTGGCGTTAGTGTATTCGGTATTGTATGAAAAGAAAACATTATAAGATCTGAAAATATAAATAAAAATGCCTTTTTATTGATGCTTTAAAAGGCTTTGCAAACTATGTAATCAAGAGAGAAAACATAACAGCCGCATAATCAAGAAGTCCCTAAGCAGTGTTATTGGTAGTTTAACACCAGTTTTTTCTTCTTCTTTGTCTATAGTGACAAAATCACAAGGAGTTTTAGAACTTAAGTAAAAAAAATAATATTTTTTAAACAGAGAGAGAGAGAGAGAGAGAGAGAGAGAGAGAGGGAGAGAGAGAGAGAGAGAGAGATATTTATATGGTGGCATATTTTTGCCACCAGATAACCATATAACTTACCAGTTACTAGTATTTAAGAGGTTAACTTTTGAAGCTTCTTGAACTTCAGATATCTGAGGGTCGGGGATTCGAGTCACCTGTTGGGCGTGTACGTTAAAATTCATTGTGCACCGTGTTTTCATTTTAACGCTAAAAATTTGAAAAAATGGCAGACATCGTCAATCTAGATAGATACATATACTAGTATCAATAAATAAACAAATTAAATGTTGATGATGCACACCAAAGACGCCGCCAAATGATGTGAACAGTACGTCACAGGTAATGTACAAAATCAGTCTTAACAAGTTCCATTATGATACTATATTCTATATATATAATACATTTTAGTTTGATAATTTTAATGTATAAACATTTGTTGTGTTTTTTATACAAAATTATCTCCGTTGCGCTGAGCTCCGTAATAAGTCTATTTCGCAGGCATATAAATGTATAAAAAAATCCTATTGAAATTTCCAACAAACTTTTTGTTGATACTTTATTTAATAAACATCATTTATCTTAGTTTGATAATTGTTAGTTATAATCTTACATTGTTCCCTTTATAGAAAAATATCTCAGTTGCACAAAGAATATGTCCATTTCGCGGCCATTTGCCATCCGTCGGAACAATTTAGATACACTTTAAAAGAAACTTCATTTTTCACTCACTAAAACTGTTTTACTCCACAATTTAGATACACTTTAAAAGAAACTTACCTTTGCACTCAGTAAATCTGCTTTACTCCTTAAATGTTAATTATTTTACAGTTAAGCATACGTATTGCCCGTTTACGGTGGCACAAGGGTGACATGTGTGTGTGTTTTTATTTATCTCGTGCATACGAGATACTATTATGCCGTGGCCACGAGTTACCTAGCATCTCGTGGCCACGACATAGTATCTCGTTCCCACGACTTAATTATATCGTGCCCACGACTAAGTAACTCGTGGCCACGACATAGAATCTAGTTGCCACAACATAGTATCCCGTGCCCGCGACTAATTAAGTTATCTCGTGGCCACGACTTAGTAACTCGTAGCCACGACATAGAATCTCGTTCCTACGACTTAATATTGTCGTGGCTACGGCTTAGTAACTCATTGCCACGCCATAGAATCTCGAGCGCACGATATAAATAAATACACACACAATCATGTCACCTTTGTGCCACCGTACCTGTTTTGCAAAAACGGTCTTTTGCGCCCGTTGCACTCTGTTGTATATTTTGGTCATACCCCTGGTTCCCTGTCCAAATTTGGTTCCCGTCATTAGACTATAATAGACTGGTTCATTGACACGTCATTAAATAGGTAAAAGAAAAAATATAAAACATACAAGAGGGCCATAATGGCCCTGAGTCGCTCAATAGAAAACAACTGCTTTCAATAAAAGATAAAATATTACCTAAGAATGCTACATACTAAGTTTGGTGATCATCCATCAATTACTTAAAGGTATTTCTATTTATAGCTTTAACGGTCCCTAAAAGGAGCCAATCAAATTAATATGAGCAAACTTGATAAAACACTACCTAAGACTGCTTCATACAAAATTTGGTGATCATCCATCAATTTGTTCTGTAGAAGCAGACGTTTTAAGGTATTTCTATCTTTAGCTTTAGCGGCCCTTGAAAAGGGCCAACCAAATAATAATATGAGCAAACTTGGTAAGAGACCTAAGTAATGCTACAGACAAAGTTTTGGTGATTATCCATCAATTAGTTCTGTAGAAGCAGACGTTTAAAGGATTTTCTATTTTTAGCTTTAGCGACCCCTAAAAGGAGCCAATCAAATTAATATGAGCAAAATTGATTAAACACTACCTAAGAATGCTACAGACAAAGTTTGGTGATCATCCATCAATTCTTTCAGTAGGGAAGATGTTCAGAGATTTTTTTCTATTTTTAGCTTAAGCGGCCCCTAAAAAGGGGGGCCAATCAAATTAACATGAGCAAACTTGATAAAACACTACCTATAAGAATGCTACAGACAAAATTTGGTGATCACCCATCCATTATTTTAGTACAAAGGTTTTTCTTTTTCTAGATTTAGGGGCCGTAAAAGGGGCCTATCAAATTAATATGAGCAAACTTGATAAAATACTACCTAAGAATGTTACAGACAAAATTTGGAGATCATCCATCAATTAGTTCTGTAGAAGGGGACATTTAAAGGAATTTCTTTTTTTTAGATTTAAAGGCCACTTAAAGGGGCTAATCAAATTAATATGAGCAAACTTGATAAGAAACTTCCTAAGAATGCTACAGACAATATTTGGTGATCATCATTCAATAAGTTCTGTAAAAGAAGATGAGTAATTTTTTTTTCGGTTTTAGCTCTAGAGATTCCTAAAAGGGACAATCAAATTAAAATGAGCAAATTTGATAGACTACCAAAGAATGCTACAAACAAATTTTGGTAATCCATCATTTAATTTAGTAGGAGAAGATGTTTAAAAGTTCTTTCTATTTTTAGCTCTGTTGACCCCTAATGGGGTGAATTGAAATGGCATGAGCAAATTTAATTGCGACTGTCACAAGGATGCTACAGATTAAATTTGAGGTACATCTGCCCATCAGTTTTAAAGAAAAAAAATGATTGTTGACGCATGGCGATGGACGACGGGTCATCCCCCTTTGATACTAATAGCTCACCCCGAACCTTCGGTTCTGGTGAGCTAAATAAGGGTATGGTATTCCAACATGGCACTATCACTTAAGTAAAAAAAAATCCTTAAAGCTCGGTGACATGTTGTACTTCAGAAAAGCTATTTCTATTTGAGAATTTGAAAACAGTGTAATTTTGTTAAAAAAATACGTGCACGCAGCGTCTAATGATAATTTCTAAAACAATTAAGCAAAGCGTTTTATATATTAGTGTGGAATTATCAAAAATTAAAAAAAAATAGAGAAAATAAGAATCCCTAAAGAAAACCCAACACAGCAAAATTGAAAATGTTGCAGGCTCGGTTTGATTGAGCCTGTGCATGGACGGTACTGTCAAGTGCAACCCCCCAGGACCGGCTTAAAACATTTAAACAAGAAATGGTAAAATTTTGAATTTAGAAACATCCACAGATGTGTTCATACGACGGTTATCATGGAACCTTCAATGTGACACAGCAGTGCCATTCCATGAAAAGCGGCGTATGCCCTAAACGAGAAAACAATGGGCGGAACTACACTTAATGGAATATTGAAAGGGGATCAGAGGTTATGAAATATAAAGAAATATTTCTATCAAACCAATCTATTTTTTAGTTACAAGAGATCGGCAATGAAAAACACCAAGCATCTACCTAAAAATTAGTTACTCAATAGACAATCTGAAAAATCTTTAATTTATTATGTTATTCGGGGTTGTTGATTCAAATCCCCCGATTGGCTTGAATTTTTTAATGAAAAGTTTCTCGCACTATTACCATATTATTGTCTGCACGTTTTTACTTTATAACATCAATCTTTGGCTAGAATTTGGGTTTTAGCAATTTGAAAATCACGTCTGAAAGAATTTTTTTTAATGTATTATAGAAGTTTATAGAAGGCATATGCTTGTCCTGTTTTACTAGGTAGATAAAATGACACTGGTTGTGTTCGTGTAGGCTAGACGAGTATACTCGACCTGATTAACGCAGTTCTTCCCCTTTAATCTGATACAAATGGCGACATCAGATCAAGTTTTGGTACGTGATGAGCATTTTTACTGCAGTATATGTTTGGAGATATACGACACACCTAGAACATTACCGTGTTTACATTCATTCTGTCAGGAATGTTTAAAGGGTTATATTCTAAAGACTCTAACACAGGATTCACAAACATTGTTATGTCCAATTTGTAGAGCGGACACGAAAACAGACAAAGTCAGGTTTAAACAGGTTGAAAAGTGGGTGGAGAATTTTCCAATTAACTTTACTCTATTTTCGATTTTGAAAGAAAGAAAATTGGCGATGAGCGCAAAGGGAAACAATTGTGAGGCGTGTTTAAGGGATAGAGGTGCAACGATACCTTTCGATGCATCGAAAACCGGTTTTATGAGCGCCGATTCGATTCCCGATATCAACTGTAACATTTTCGATTCGATTCCCCACCCAAAAATAAGCATGGAAAAAAGTGAGAGTTTTAGTCTTTCCCTTCGCGCTTTATCACGTTACATACGATTGGCCAGTTAAAACTCGGTCATCCAATCAGTGGGCGCGAAATGTTTTATTTTCGGCAAACAAGTCAAAATGGCTACCAACATCAATGTTGATAAAATAAAATTAAAAAATCCTCCTAAAAAATTAAAATCAAAGGTTTGGGAACACTTTGGGTTTCGGGAAGGCCTGGACACGGATAAAGCTACTTGCAAAATATGCTTTAAGGACGTGTCATATCCAAAGTCCGACAGTACGTCTAATTTAATGCAAAATATGAAACGAAAACACGATGTGGACTTGTTTGGTCAGCTTTATCCGTGTCCTGCCCTTCCCGAAATAAGTTTGATTAGTACTACAGTAAGTAGGCATATTTGACATTGGGATTGATTATTATTTCTTTAGTCAAGTGTGAAAAAAGTGATAATTTCATGAATTTCATTTTTTCTCTATTGTTTACTAGACTAAGAAGTATTGTGTGACAACACTGACATTAGGATTGATTATTCATTTTACATATTATTTTAATTATAAACAGAATATCTGAATATCAGTTCTGACAACCTTGTGAAACTTTGTTCATTATTATTTACTTTACAATTTACATACTTTGTTAAATTCCTAGTCAGCAGAAGGTATCTGTGATAGTCATGTAACTGAGATGAATAATTATTTGCCTGATTAAAATTATTTCTAAGTAGATAAGAGCTTTTTATTCTCATAAACACAATTATTAAGTCAAATAAGTTTATATAATAGTTATATAACAACAGAAAAGCAAAGCACTAGGTTGAAGGCCACTCAATTTTTGGGCAGACAAGCAGGGGTGCATAGAAAAACCGGAAAGCACCGGATAGCACCGAAATACCGGAAAGCACTCAAATTTCTATTAAAAACATATGAAAACGTTAATTAATCGGTTTGAAAGTGTTACCAATCGATTTATTAGATTAAAATCTTTCAGACAAGTCATTTTTATATTTATATATTGATAATTATTACGAGTATGTAGGAAAATAGATATATCGAGTGCTTTCCGGTCCTGTTAAGATACATGTACATTACCGGATAGCAATATTGTTTATCAAAGTTATACATGAAAACTTTATTTTATTGGTTTGAAAGTGTTACCAATCGATTTATTAGATCAAAATCTTACAGACAAGTCATTTTTATAAAAATATATTGATAATTTTTACGATTATTTAGGAAAATAGATATATCGTGTGCTTTCCGGTCCTGCTAAGGTACATGTACATTACCGGATAGCAATATTGAATATCAAATTAATACATGAAAACTTTATTTTATTGGTTTGAAAGTGTAACCAATCGATTTATTAGATCAAAATCTTTCAGACAACATGTTTTTATAAATATATATTGATAATTATTACGTTTGATTAGGAAAATAAGAAATATCGAGTGCTTTCCGGTCCTGCTAGGGTACACGTACTTTACCGAATAGCAATATAGTTTATCAAAGTAATACATGAAAACTTTATTTTATTGGTTTGAAAGTGTAACCAATCGATTTATTAGATCAAAATCTTTCAGACAACATGTTTTTATAAATATATATTGATAATTATTACTATTATTTAGGAAAATAAGATATATCGAGTGCTTTCCGGTCCTGCTAAGGTACATGTACTTTACCGGATAGCAATATAGTTTATCAAATTAATACATGAAAACTTTATTTTAATGATTTGAAAGTGTTACCAATCGATTTAATATATCAAAATTTTCCAGACAACATGTTTTTATAATTGTACTATGATTATTATAACGATTATTTAGGAATGTTAAAGAAATTGAGAATGCTTTCCGGTTTTGTTAAGTATATGTACCGAATAGCACTCGAATTTTCACTAAAAAACGTACAACCTTCATTGTATTGAATTGAAAACGTTACCAAGAGATTTATTAGGAAAAAATCTCCCTGACATTATTTTTTTATAATTAATATTACGAATAAAAAAGTTTAAAATAGATATTAAAATAGATATATCAAGTGCTTTCCGGTCCTGCACATTCCATTATTGCTTTCCGGTCCTGTGAAGTAATAGTAATACATCACCGAAAAGCACTGGTCTTCTTACCTCAGACATACAGATGGTATATAAATATTTAAAATGTATGTACCTTGTCTAATATATTAATATATTTATTTGTTGTAGGCTATATGGAAGACAAGAGGATTCAAAATAGCAGGAAGAGAAGAACAATAATTGTTTCAGTGATGTTTTTTTTATTTTTGACAATAAACAGTGCAATAAATAAAAATAAACGAAACTAAATACTAAGAACAAAATAAACAGATATAAAACAGAACTTAGCAAACATATATACATACATAATTGAAAAAGAAGTATGATATTGAAATCAATCAAGGCACACTTCACGCCTCGTTTATTACACGTGCACACGCTGATTGAACGGACACACGCTGATTTAATTATCACATTTAAAGAGGTGTTAATAATACACAATAACTTGATGTATTTAACTGATTGATTAATTGAGGTATTATATATGATATTGAAATGTCATTTAAACTTTAATTTAATTATATTTACAAATAGTGATGTTTTAAAAACAAAATCAACAAATAACTATCTCATTATTATATACATATAAAACTACAAAATATATATACATAGGCAGACCCCTACATTTTTTTTATGTAATATTAATATCAATGCATATTATATTATGGTAAATCCATTTCAGTTCGAGTATGGGCTAGACTACAGCCTGATGAGCATAAATGACATCTTAAGACACACTCGAACCTACTAATGCGGTCGTGATATAAATTTTATATAATATACATTGATATTGATACTTAATATTTATGTTCAACATATGTTTTCCAACATAAATTTTCAGGCACTGTGAATTGCAATTCCAGACAACAAAAATGAATGTCATGTCAATGTCATCGGTCATAGATAAATATCAATACATAATATATTGTGTTGTAGTATATAAGTTCGAGTATGGGCTTGACTATAGCCTGATGAGCATAAATGACATCTTAAGACACACTCGAACTTACTTATGCGGTCATCTATAATATATTTATGCATTGATATTTATCCCGTCTTTGGTTTCTTCACTGTCACAGTCCGAGTGTTAATTTTTCTTTTTCGTTGACCTGGTTTTTTACCGTGGGTTCTTGGTGCAATTATCGTCGATTGTCCGTCCGTAGATGTCATGTAACCGGGCTTTTGATACGGGTGGCGTCGAAAACGGACAAAATGCTTGCGTCTCTGTTCGTCCGTCATGTCTACATACACAGATTTGGTGAGTTGAAATTGTGAATGAGTTTGTGCGAGTCTGAACTCACCAGCACCGATAATGGCACTACGCAAGTCCAGAAATTGACCTTGGACCAGGGAATGGAGCGTCTCAACCAGGTCAGTCAATGGCTTGGACTTCCAGTCTATGGCCTGTTTAAGGACATGGTTCATTGACTCACAGTTATTGTTCGTCCAATGTCCGTCAACCTTATCAGATAGTGAGGGGTCATTAACCTTTGTTTTCATCTGTGGTCGAAGTCTGTCTTGAAAGTATTTCACAAAGTTTTGTGATATTTCCCTACAGTGATTTTCTAGTCGGTCACATTTTTCGTCAAAACAAATACTGTCGTCACTGTCCAAGATTCCACCGTCACGAAATATCATGTCGAGAATGTCAGTCCTGTTCTTGTCGTTTACGCCGTCGTCTTTCAGTTTTTGTTTTGTGTTGGTGTAATGATGTCGCGTGCAAAGTACGTGCGTAGATTCAGGGAACGCTGTTGTAATGGCCTTTACAAGAGCGCGTTCGTCGTCACTGCCGATAACCAATCTGTCCAGGGGGGAGCTACAAAGTTTCATTTTTAAGTGATTAAAGAATTGGCAGTACGACTCAAAGTCACTATTGTCATGTAAATAAATTGGTCCTTTTTTGCAACGGGAGCGCTTGTTCAAATTTTGTTCATTATTTAATAAAAAATATGTATTTTCTTTAGCGCCCCCTGGAATTTTGCCCAGCCCCTCACCCAAAGTTGTAGTTAAAAGTTTTACTGCTTTCTCAGTGTCCATAAATTCCGAATTTAGGTCCCCCCTGTAGGGGTCATTGACACGGTCATTGATGGGGTCTGCCTCTGAAAATGAAACAGCTGACTGATCATGGGAAACCTCATCTGCTTCAGAAGCAGGAGCACAACTTTCAGCGTACGATGTTTCACATGATCTGTCAGCTGTTTCTGATACATTGACATCAATATGTATAACATTTGCATCTGTTGGTATAGCTGAATTATTTACATTTTTAATTGTTACATTTGTACATGTGTCCTCTGATAATGCATCTTTTCTTACAAGTGGCACGAAATGGTTTGGATTTAGTACAGATTTAGTGGTATCTAAATTCATTTCAGTCCACATCACAGTAACCTCAGGGGTTAAATCTTTGCACTGACGACCAATTACCCGTCTCGTGAGTGGTTCTGACGTGAAATCTGGATAGTTTTGTGGCGGGTAATATGACTTAATTGTTTGATTGAGAACAGCACTGACTAAATAAAATTGTTCAATCCCAGAAAAACTGTTGAGAATTATAACATCATGTAGTAATTGATCATAATCATTTTTCACAATTCTGTTGTCTGTCAAGAAATTATCTGATTTGTAATATTCTTTGTGTTCAATAAGCTCTAATGCTGACAACAATCTTAATAATATGTGTTGTTCTTCACTACCCGTAAGCCCTAGCGCTATTGCTCTATACAGACAGTTGCCGTCACCAATTGTAGATACGGGCATCACTGTACCAACCATTGCTGGATGATACAGTCTCAAGATCTGTGAGGACGTTTTATCCTCCTGATGACTACTTATTACAGACTCTGACCTACAGAAACCTACATTGTATGCTTGTAACAATTTCCTTTCTGATTTTGCTGCATTAATCAATGAGTTTTTCTTCCTTGACTGCATCGCAGATTTTAGTCTGTAAAATAATATTAACTTTAAGAAAAAGAGACCCACGGAGAAATTACGCTTCGCCTAAAAATATAATGGCACATTTTTAACTTAATCAAAAGCATTTGTCTTATTACATTCTTTATTAATGACATATTGTCCTCCTATGCGCATCATCAAATAAACTAATCGCGATTGCAAAATACATTAAAGGCACAATAAGGTTTATATACTGTAGCACCTATGCGCATTATCAAATATACTAATCGCGCTTGCAAAAAACCTTAAAGGCACATTAAGGTTTATATACTGTACATGTAATAACTCTAACTAAATCTAAAAATAACTACATAAATAAATATCTGTGTATCTCGATTTAACTTTAATTGTCATAATAGTACGTAGCATCATACTTCATAAATAGATAAATTCATTTTTAACAAGTCTATATTTATAGAACAGTAGAAGCATACCTAATTAAATAAACGACTAGATAAATTGTTAAATATCTGAATAAATAAATAAATACATGTGCGTAATAAAATGTAACTTATAATGATATATTATTAGCATTATACATTCACATTTAATTTTAACCCGTCTAAATACTATATAAATAATGAAATAACTGAATAAAAAAAATAAATACCTGAATAAATAATTAAATAAATACATAAAATATATCTCTGCATAAATGAATAGTGACATGTAACAATTGTAAATAAAAGTGTGAAAAATGTTGTTCTACTTTAATAACAGGCTTTAATAGCTTTGATAACAGCTTACATCAATTATCGACTATGCATGTATTTCACAGATCTGAACTGTCGACAGCTTGGATATATGTCAATATGAAATAAATCACTCTACATTTCTATCTATATAAAGCTTTGTAAAATAAGGATTATTCAGTCTTATGACAAAAATGGCTACAAAAGTTGTACTATTTGGCGACAGCTATGTTTAACGCCTAGATTATTTTGCGAGGATCGAACAGGCTTTAACATCCCATTCAAAGTAAGATGGTATGGAAAGGAGAGTCTCAGAACAGACAGAATGGATACCAACTTCTACAACAATATGATACATGAGAAAGCTGAAGTTGTTGTTATTGCGGTGGGTGGGGACGAAATCAACCCTACATCTAGTCCGAAGGAAATTATTTGGCGAATTATTGAATTTAATGATGATTTGCAGACACGAGGAACTAAGCACGTGTTTGTATGTGAGATATTGACACGTGGTGATTTTTCCAAGTGTCCGGGGCTAACCAAAAAATGTTTTGATAAACAGCGGGTACACATAAATAAGAATTTAGCAAAAACTTTCAAAAACAATTTCTTGAGATTTCCTAACATAAAATTTCCTGGGGACTATGCGCGAGATCTCGTGCATTTTAGAGGGTAAAGCACCGGGTAACAACGGGATGCACAGATATCAGTGCAAACTACGCAGAGTTTTGTGTAGCTTAAGAACATATTAACGTATTGTTGGTAAAAACGGCCCTTTTAAGGGCCCAACATATATTACGAAAGAAATCCAGATTTTTATTGTCAATTTGTTTTTCATAATAAAGCTTTTTACATATTAAAATATTTTTTGTTATATGTGCCATTTAATTTTCAGGTTCTGCGAATAAATTTCGTAAGTATAATAGAATGGGTTCAAGTATAGAATAAATCAACAGATATAATATGTCTTCATCATCTTCTTCTTCTTCTTCGGATTACATTTAGAAAATAATGTTGATTATAAATGTCTATATTCATATATGATAAATCTTAACGATTGTCTTGCCACTATATCATGCATTAACATGCCTCCATATAATGTAATAAGCTTTTAGGCAATGTAAAAAGGTTCAAGAAATAATTTACAAGTTACTATTATTAAATTTACTTCACATTTTCTAGTGGTAAGACATTCACCAAGAATAATAAAACTTGTACTTACCTCTTAAGAGCACCTTCAGCATCATAATCCGATCCACGGAATGCACAGCACTTACATAGATATACTAAATTTCTATCCGACCAGGACTTAATGTCACTTAAATTTGTACAAGTACGATGCAACCAGTTCTTACAATTTGAACACTGAATAGTATCATCAACACATTCTAATGTACACACAATGCACGGATACTCCGTCATGATTTTTGATATTTTATTTAAGAGATATTCCAATTTAGATTTAATAGCACTACTAGCATTTAAATAAAAATTATGGTAATGGATTAATTTTGTTGGGGTTTATATACAATTTTATTCAAATAAGAGTACATTTTAATAGCACCTTGATATAAAGTTCTAAGAGATTCCGTATATATCCGTTACAAACATTTCTTTTCATGAGTGCCGTAATAATCTTCATTAAACAAAATTAATTTTATATCAAAAGAGTGTGTAGTTAATTGCAATTTCTAATTATCTAATTTAATGTGCATGTAAAGGACAGTGTCTAATTAATGCAACTTTGATGTGCAGGTCGGTACTCTCAATTATCATAATTGTGTACAAATTGATTAAATCATCACCTTTTTGTGCTACAATATACAAGGTCTTTAATCAGCAAGGATTAGCACGTGTGATAAACAATACAACAACTACTGTCCTCCACTGATGACCACATTGCTTTTCGGTACACATAGTATGGAAAAAAATAAAGACATAACTGAACGAAAATTTATAAGTTTTTCTTTATTTTACATGATATACAAATATAATAGGAAAAAATATGGTTCGATGCTTTGAATAACTTATTGGTACTTTTTACACATCCTCTTTCTGTCCTTCACACAACCTATAAAATATTAGAAATATGATACATTGTCAGATATATGGTATGAGCAAGATTGAAAAATCGTGTAACTAATCATAATATTTTTAATTGAAATAATGTCAACTTAATTAATCAATTAAATAAAGTTTTCATGTATTAATTGGATAAACAATATTGCTATTCGGTAATGTACATGTATCTTAGCAGGACCGGAAAGCACTCGATATATCAGTTTTCCTAAATACTCGTAATAATTATCATTATATATTTATAAAAACATGTTGTCTGAAAGATTTTGATCTAATAAATCGATTGGTAACACTTTCAAACCAATAAAATAAAGTTTTCATGTATTACTTTGATAAACTATATTGCTATTCGGTAAAGTACGTGTACCCTAGCAGGACCGGAAAGCACTCGATATTTCTTATTTTCCTAAATAATAGTAATAATTATCAATATATATTTATAAAAACATGTTGTCTGAAAGATTTTGATCTAATAAATCGATTGGTTACACTTTCAAACCAATAAAATAAAGTTTTCATGTATTAATTTGATATTCAATATTGCTATCCGGTAATGTACATGTACCTTAGCAGGACCGGAAAGCACACGATATATCTATTTTCCTAAATATTCGTAAAAATTATCAATATATTTTTATAAAAATGACTTGTCTGTAAGATTTTGATCTAATAAATCGATTGGTAACACTTTCAAACCAATAAAATAAAGTTTTCATGTATAACTTTGATAAACAATATTGCTATCCGGTAATGTACATGTATCTTAACAGGACCGGAAAGCACTCGATATATCTATTTTCCTACATACTCGTAATAATTATCAATATATAAATATAAAAATGACTTGTCTGAAAGATTTTAATCTAATAAATCGATTGGTAACACTTTCAAACCGATTAATTAACGTTTTCATATGTTTTTAATAGAAATTTGAGTGCTTTCCGGTATTTCGGTGCTATCCGGTGCTTTCCGGTTTTTCTATGCACCGGACAAGCAGAATTATATACCAAAGATAAATTAGTAATCAGAAATGTATCGAATCGAAAAAAATCGAATCGGAGTGTCTAAAATCGAAATCGAATCGAATCGAACATTTGGTGTATCGTTGCAGCCCTATTAAGGGAGGATATCAAGGTTGAAGCTATTGTTTATTGTTATGATTGTTCTGAAAAACTGTGTGAAGATTGTAAAAGGCATCATAAGAAAAATAAAGTATTATCAAATCATAAATTGATAGACATAATTGATGGATCGGCGGAAAAGTTAGATCTTGCAGATTTCGAGTATTTAGCAAACCTGTCAAAATGTCCATTGCATGGTACAGAAGAAGTGAAATATCTTTGTAAGGACCCAGTGTTCCCACTTCTATTTTTCATTTGGGGTAGTTTTACTCCTTACCTTTGAAAACTGGGGGTAAAATAAAATTTCAGGGGGTACATAAATTTGTACAATAATTATATGAAATAAAAGAATAATTCCAAATCCATACATCAGACAATTATGCTGCTGTTTTCTTCACGATTCACTCCAACCCCCCCCCCCCCCCCCCCCCCCCTAGTTAAAATTAATTGTGACCAACACATTCTGGCATATATCACCATCTCAATTAATGTAACTATTTTTAAGATATTTTAATTCATAAACAGCATATAAATTATTACTACACACCTTTGAACAAAACAAAGCTTCCTTTTTGGTGATATTTTTAATTAACAAAATCGGCATCGCGAAAATATGTGACAAATGAAAATTTGTCTGTTTTTTGCAGAAACATTCACAAATCCAGTTGTTGCTGATTACAATTATATAAGAATTAATATTTTTTTAATATTTCAAGATTGTTTTTCATCGGCTATTCTTACAGGCATCGTAAAACAAAAATTTCAAATTTGTAATTTACGGCAATAATGCCAGTGGGGGGTCTGTAAACTTCATTGTGAATTGGGAGAATTTCTCACATTTCATCAATTTCAATGCACTTTAAGTAATTTTTGTTTGAGAAATTGCTCAAAAAAACTAATTTTTGAATTATACATGATTAAGTTTACGACTTTCTGTGCGTATTTTTACCCTCTTGCCAAAATTTCTGTACGTGAATTTTGTTATTTATGCGTAAAATACGCACATATGTGCGTTAATGGGAACACTGTATGATCAACTGTGTTGCAATGAATGCGCGATCGTTACTCATAGAAAATGTGAAGACATGGTTTCATTAAGTGAAGAAATAAATTCAAATAAGGAAGCCAGCAAAGAATCTGGTATTGAAAAGAGACTTGATACCATTGACGGTGACGTTGAAAAGCTCATTTCTCATGAAGCTACGTATTCAGCAAAGATTGGTGGAAAGAAGATGAAGTGAAAACATGTTTAAAAGATCTTAAGGTAAAACTTGATGCC
>NW_026852022.1:0-67090 GCF_026571515.1 Ruditapes philippinarum
AAAATACACTCGGCAATGGCATATTTTAAATATCACTGAACTTTTTTTTAGAACCCTTTTGATTACTTTGCAGTTAAATGCTGTTGTGACACCCTCGTGTACTAGTTGATTTGATATAAGAATTGGTTAAAATCCTATATATCTGTAAAGAAATTTAAATGCTAAATTGAAATTAATTGACACTTTACTGGTGAAGTTAATTTAGGATCATCTATTAATTGAATCTTGTCATTGATTTGAAACATGTAGATGAAGTACCACAAAAAGAAAGAAAAAATGAATAAATAGAGATATTTTAGTTATAAGAATTGGTTAAAATCCTATATATCTGTAAAGAAATTTAAATGCTAAATTGAAATTAATTGACACTTTACTGGTGAAGTTAATTTAGGATCATCTATTAATTGAATCTTGTCATTGATTTGAAACATGTAGATGAAGTATAGGGCTGTGCATTGCCATTTTTTTCTGTCACGATACGTAGCACGATATTTGTTTTTCAAAACGATGCGATTCACGATATGTATTGCATACTTTGAAGAAATGCGATGCATATTGCGATTCTTATGTTGCGATGCGATACGTATCACGATACTGACTTTCAGACTTAGTATATAAAAATTTGGCCATTTGTTTACAGCATAATTATGAATATTATACAAAACTATTACAATAACAAAAAAATAAACTCTATCTTGTTGTTACAACTTGGTTTCCGATTTTGATCTTTTAACAATTTACTTTTCTGATTACTTAAGGATTAAAGGTATTGTTAATTATACCAAAACAGCAAACTGATATCTACTATTCTAACACTAAAGTCCACTACTGTAAATATGGCAGTTTAACATTTCAGTCTTACAATACACCACTAAAGATTTTTCTTGTGAAAAAAAAAAGTAACAAGTGGTTAACAAATAGGTCAACAACTTTGAAAATAACAGTTTATCCGTTTCACTCTCAGTTGTCTCGAAAGATTTGTGCCCAGAGTATTATTTTTTTTGAGTTTGCAAATTTTGCAAACACTCGACGTCCGGTCTTCCACATTATACATGTTCCCAAAACTCGTGAATTATATGACAAAGGAGGATTGACTATAGTTTCCCTTTCTAATTTTTTTGTAGTCTACATGTTTTCTGTTTGTTTGTTTTGTTGTTTTTTTACGGGAAAATGATGTCAACGGAAATGAAAGTATAAATACGTGACGAATATCACATGGGAATGTTGTCATCATCACTATTTTAATCCGACATCAAGTGCGACTAAATAAAATTACAAATTCATGTTTTTAGGTTGTTTTTTTCTTGAAAACGCATAGATCTCTAATTATTTTTTAATTATAAACAAGTTCAAAGAACACCAGCCCATTTATATGGAATTGATAAAATTTGGTTAGTTACCGTTAAATGATTGCGGACATGGGGAAACAAGATGACAACGATGATATGATAATAGTCGCGCTTGTTCATTGTTTTCATCCAAGCCTGTTTTCTTTCTTCAGTCTTTCAAAAAAGACGTTTGTTCTTATATTCCTAGATATTGTTAGTGTATTGCGATACGTTCCCGCTATATCGATACATCGGGAGATGAAATTTGTATTGCATCGCAATATATTGGCATTTGTAATTTCATTACGATGCATACATCGAGGACAGGGCAGATCGCGATGCATCGATGAATCGTTACACCTCTAATGAAGTACCACAAAAAGAAAGAAAAAATGAATAAATAGAGATATTTTAGTTATAAGAATTGGTTAAAATCCTATATATCTGTAAAGAAATTTAAATGCTAAATTGAAATTAATTGACACTTTACTGGTGAAGTTAATTTAGGATCATCTATTAATTGAATCTTGTCATTGATTTGAAACATGTAGATGAAGTACCACAAAAAGAAAGAAAAAATGAATAAATAGAGATATTTTAGTTATAAGAATTGGTTAAAATCCTATATATCTGTAAAGAAATTTAAAAGCTGAATTGAAATTAATTGACACTTTACTGATGAAGATAATTTAGGATCATCTATTAATTGAATCTTGTCATTGATTTGAAACATGTAGATGAAGTACCACAAAAAGAAAGAAAAAATGAATAAATAGAGATAGAGATATTTTAGTATTTTCTTTATATCTTATTTTTTTAAATCAATTAACAATTATCTGTTGTAAATATGTTATGTGTTCCTTATTAGGGCATGCATGATGATTTAATGTCTATATTTAGGGCATGCATGATGATGTTATGTCTATATTTAGGTCATGCATGATGATGTAATGTCTATATTTTGGGCATACATGATGATGTAATGTCTATATTTAGGGCATACATGATGATTTAATGTCTATATGTAGGTCATCCA
This sequence comes from Ruditapes philippinarum, assembly GCF_026571515.1. Lineage (NCBI taxonomy): Eukaryota > Metazoa > Mollusca > Bivalvia > Venerida > Veneridae > Ruditapes > Ruditapes philippinarum. Next base: position 2,365 of record NW_026852022.1, read on the forward strand.
TGATGATGTAATGTCTACATATAGGGCAAACATAATGATGTAATGTTTATATTTAGTGCATACATGATGATGTAATGTCTATATTTAGGGCATACATGATGATTTAATGTCTATATGTAGGTCATCCATGATGATGTAATGTCTACATATAGGGCAAACATAATGATGTAATGTTTATATTTAGGGCATACATGATGATGTAATGTTTATATTAAGTGCATACATGATGATGTAATGTCTATATTTAGGTCATACATGATGATGTAATGTCTATATTTAGTGCATACATGATGATGTAATGTCTATATTTAGGTCATACATGATGATGTAATGTTTATATTTAGTGCATACATGATGATGTAATGTCTATATTTAGGGCAAACATAATGATGTAATGTCTATATTTAGGGCAAACATAATGATGTAATGTTTATATTTAGGGCATACATGATGATGTAATGTCTATATTTAGGTCAGCAGAATGGAAGAAAGTTAGTGACAGTCAGAAGAAAGACCTTGGCCTGACATTTGATGACAATGGAGAGTTTTGGTATAATTGTTTTCTATACAAGAATATTTAAGTAATTTATTCTTACTTTTCACCAGGAATGCTAAACTCTTAAAAATGGACACAACCTGTTTGAACTTAGACCTGATAATATTTAAGTTAATGGATTTCAATATCAAATTGTTAGATTATGTGACCAATAAAGTGTATAGAGTCTTGTTATTAAACTATATAGATGTGCAGAATGGCTGCTTTAAAATGGTTGAATTTTCAACACGGGTTCAGACAGTAACTTAAATTAAAAGTCTGATGTGTTAATTACTTGACTACTTTCCACCGCATATTATTGTATCATCGGGTACATTTTAGCTAGTCATTGTGGCTAGAAAACATTTTGTCCTAAAACCTGGGGACATAATATTAGATGATAAGGAGAGGTTATTCAAAATAATATTTATTTGTGCAATTGAGGCTGCGTGTTAAAACATACTCTAAAACTATGTTATGTTTTAGCTTAAGTATAATCTCTATATTTTATTCTGTCAATATTCAGGATGTCGTACGAGGATTTCTGCCACTACTTTACAAGCATGGACATCTGTCATATGATCAACATGTCATTTTTCTCCTTCAAGAAAACTTGGCGGGAAGGGAAAGTGAGCGGTACCTGGAAGAGACCAGATCGGGCTGGCGGTTGCGGGAACCACTCTACATTCCTGAATAATCCTCAGGTGAATTAATTAACTATGCTTATATTCATGTTAAGTTTAGTGGTATTAACTGGAACAGTTTACTGTTATTATATGGTAAAAGTGTAGTTCATTTAAATGAAGTAGGCAATAATTTGTTAAACATATTTATTCTAGATTGATAAAAAAACATAAATCTTTTCAGTGCATATTTGATACCAAAGAATAAATATGTAATTACAGTAAAAAGACAAGGATAAATCTTTAGTCTTGTACAGAATCTATTGGACATAAATAAAGAAGTTAAATGATATTAGGGTGTCTTTAAAGAAACATTATACAATTTTATGTACTATTTCACCTTACATAGGCATCACAGAGGTTTCAGAAGAAAACATGAGTATTTGAACAACAGGATAAATATGATGTTTTTACAATATATAGTTGATATAACAGAGGTTGAAAATGAAATTATGGAACTTAAAAAATATTTTTATTTTTTTGACATGTGAATTTAAGACATCACAACTTGAATAAAGAGGGAAGCATGCTTTTTTTCAAAACAACAAGATAAATAGGTTATTATATAACAGTACATATGAGGATAATATTTTCTTGTATTACACAAGAACAACAAGATAAATATTTTCTTATACCGGTATTACTGTAGAGGAGCAACAGGATAAATATGTTCTTATATTACTGAAGAACAGCAGGATAAATATGTTCTTATGTTACAGTAGAACAACAGGATAAATATGTTATTATATTACAGTACATAAGAGGATAAATATGTTCATATATTTCATAAGAAAAACAGGATACTACTGTATGACAACAGGATAAATATGTTCTTCTATTTCATAAGAAAAAACAGGATAAATATGATCTTCCACTACAGTTAGACAAAATGATAAATATGTTCTCATATTATGTTAAACAACAGGATAAATAGTTTATTTTATTTCAGAAAAACAACAGGATAAATTTGTTCTTTTATTTCATAAGAAAAACAGGATAAATATGATCTTACACTGAAGTAAGACAACATGAAAAATATGTTCTCATATTACTATAAACAACAGGATAAACAGTTCTTAAATAACTGGAAACAGGAAAAAATATGTTCTTATATAACAGAAGAACAACATGATATGATTAATATGCTGCTATATTTCAAAAGAACAACATAATAAATATTTTCTATATTACAGTATATATTTGACATCACGGAGGATGAAGAGGAAATCATGGCGTCTTTAGAACAACAGGATAAGCGTGTAGATAAAGGGAAGGATAATTATACCATTGGATTTACTATATTGCGGGTATGTTCAGTATTAAACTGATTTCATTTCAATGATTCTTTAAAAAAAAAATTCAGATTGTTAAAGGAACTCCACTCCTTTTTGTCATGAAAGGACTGAAAATATTTTTTTTCAAGACTTATTTACTTTTTGTAGATCTGAATAAGTAACTTAAATGCAAAATTTCCGATCATTCCCTCACTCTGTTTTCTTTTAATTATTATTTCAACTAAGCAAATAAAACATAAAATGAAAAGTATTGAAATGCTTTTTACTCATACAGGCCTAAAAAATGTGCAAATTTTGATTTCCAATGTAATTGTGCGTTTATTTTTTCAATCTTTTGCAGATATTTCCATTTTAAGTGCATTCCTTGATATATGCAAGAATTTCAAATTTTATGTTCTGAGGCATCTTGACCTCAGCAGAGTGCCTTAAAATAGTGTAATTTTCATTCATGTTGAACGAGGCACCATACCAATATATGTTATGCAGCTGTGTACACTATGTATCATGATCTTCTTATTTCACATTACCAATTTTTAAGAAGAAAATACATAAGTTTTTACATAAGGTTAGATAAAACACATGACAGTCTTGTATAATTATTTAAAGTAAAATATGAAATATGTCAGTTAAATATCAGTCTACAGTGTGACTACACTTTATCATTAAAGTACTTTCATTGCATACAACATACATTCACAGTGATAAGGTGCATGATGATACAGAAATTAAAAAAATCTCAAACATGACAGTGATATACATGTAGCTTGTACAAGAGAAATTAATGATGACGAAAGGGTAACTTAAAATACAATATGGATATGATATGATTTTTTTGGACTCTGAAAATGAAAAAAAAATATGGCTGAATTGGTAACATTGGATCCAATAATGATTTATATTGGAAAGTCACATGGTAGAAATTCTGGAAGTTCATTAGTTACTGTGTTGAAGGTGTGAAATGGATATTTTAAATTTTATCCTCCACAGCTATAACAAAAAGTTTATAATTTATAAGAGAATTTGGTGTTAACTTTATGAATAACAGGATATTGTAAAACAAGTGCATGTATACATATTAGGTAAGCCCTGGCTGGTTTATGAAAATCTAGATTTCTTTTGAAATTTTATTTAAAAAATAAAAACAGGAGAGTCTTAAAATCACAAAACTTCAATTTAAAATTGTCTATTGTTAATTCTAGGCTGATTTGAACCGGAAGTATCGCATGCATGACAGGATGGAGCGTGTTTCTTCCGGACCATTTGTGCTTTCAAGAAGTGTATTCAACCGTATGAAGTTGACGAGAGGTCGTTATTGTGTTATTCCTTCAACGTTTGACCCTGGACAAACTGGAGACTATGTTTTGAGACTGTATGCTAGTAACAACCTAAATTTGATGTAAGTTCACCGTTACATTACCAAAGACAGTGGTATCTTCTGGTTTGAAATTTGGTGTTGGCTGCATTATTTGCTACTTTTTATGCCCTCGCACACCAGGGGCATATATATTTGCTCCATACCTTCTGCTTACTATTTGTACATATATCCTGAAAATCCTTAACTGTTTTATTTTTTACTTGAATGAGATATTTCACATGATTATGAGTTTAAGCTTCTTTATTTGACAGGTATTAATAGAGTTATGGCCCTTGTCTGAGTCAATTAAAACGTAAGAATATGATGTTGAACATGTTTGCTTTAGGTTTTACAAGGTTTATTGAACCAGTTACAAGTTTTCTTATTTCTCTTTGCTATTTTTCATACCAACTGAAGCTTTGTAAGTCTTGAAAAACTGTATTGGTTCATAAATATTTTTTATCATCTATTAATAAATCAAACAGTTCCCTAGGATTGTCAAAATTGCTTTAATTAAACTGTCAAAATGTCGTATAACCACCAACTACCCTGTAAAAGACAAAACAAAAAATAATTTGGATTATTTCAGTGAACTTATACATGATGAGCCACAGCCAGGTTCTTGTTGTGGTTTTGCTATGAAGAGGTCAAAGATTGCAGCCACTCAAATAACACTAGTGAAAGCAGATGGACTTGAGGCTCAAGACAAAGGTTCTAGTAAGTACAGCTGACATTTCCTGGCGAGGCTTTCACTAATTTAGGTTGAGATTTGTCTCAGTTTGTTAGTAAGAGCCGAGCCAGGTCTTATTTTGTTTAATTTTAAGTCTGACAAGAATAAGGCTATGTCCTTTTGATTGGGCCAAGCCAGCATGTATGCTTTGTTGGCTCTATTGAAGTATTTTGTCAGTTATATCTCTAAACTGGCAATAAACTCTTCCAAATTCATTGTAGGACTGGTTCATTTATAAAACTTGAGGGGTAAAATTTTATTGCCATATATACATGGATATTTTGGAGTTGTTTTCTTTTCCAACTATTTCATCTAGCACTGCTATAGCATGGGACCAGCATTGTGATTAAATCTTATCAAGGGCTTTAATTGTATTTTATAAGAAAGATATAATCCATTAATGTTTAGAAGGTTAGTGGTTCTTTTCTATGTACCTACATTTGCCAGAAACAATACAAAGAGAAGCATCAATCTGTTTCCTCCACCAATAAAGAGGGATACATTGTTACTATTACAAGTTTTGTCAAGTTGTGTGATACCAAACCCAAACAAGCAAAACATTATTTTGTAATATCTTATTGAGTGAAAACTTTAAAATGTCTTAGGCCACTTCTTTTTTTTTTCTTGGTTTACAAATTTTTTTTTCAAAAATGTCCACTGGGTGGTCGAAAAAAAAAAAAAAAAAAAAACCTCAAAAAGGTCCATCGGGTATATTGTAAAAAAAAAAAAAATCTGGTATGGTGCACATAAAACACTATTTTGTCAAAAATAGTGTCATTCTTCTATTGACATAAGCAAAAACAGTAATTTAAACATCTTTTTATTGTTGTTTTTCCTTAGTAGCCTATAGCTTTCATGTTAACTTTCTTGATACAAATGTACCAAAAATATCTTCCATCTTTAGAAAATACTGGGCTAGCTCTTTAGAACGACATGGCCAAAGTGTCTGGAACGTTTGCTTGTTATAAAGCAGCACTTCTCCCGGTTTATACTGATCGGATGTGTGTCCGAACCTGTCCCGGCTGAGCATTTCGACGAAAAGAAAAATACAATTTAACAATATACTAGCAAATATATCGTAAATCAAACCATTAAATCTTCTCGAGGAAGGATACGGCTTATAGCCGTGCCGATGTCCTCATCAACGGCAGCCTTTAAAAAACCCTGTCTGGTTGGCAAATCTTTAATTCCAACAAAATCAACTTGGAAATAAACAGTGCCGCTCAAGGGCGCCGCTATGTTGTTTTACCATGAACTGTGGTAGTTATCCGAGGTAGTCCGAATGTTGTGTTATATAGATTCGTACTCAAAAATATTCGAATTTTCGTACTCATATTTATCGCGCTTATCGGATAATTTTTTTTGCATCGGGGGAAAAAAAAGTGGAAATTTCAGTTTTATTTTTTTTCCAATTTACAAATATTTCGGGTCGCCGGTTTTGTAAACCAAGAAATATAAAAGAAGTGGCCTTAGAGGGCTAGCTTTCCAGTGATTGTGTAAATAAAACATATTTATTTAAGCTGGATTGTGAAACAAGTTCTTGCAACTTATATTAATCGCTTTCAAATCCACTTCCTGGAACCAATAAGTACTGGTGTCATATGAAGAAACATGGTCGTGGCCGAATAAGTGCTTGAACCTGTAATATAAAGTACAATGTTAGTGGTTTTCTTATCTAAAAAAGATGTTTTACTTTAATGTATAAAGATTAAAAGTCAACATGATTATGACCTTATCTTTTGTATTAAGACATTCCATGTGAGACATATCTATTTCAGCTGCAGACCCATACTGTGTTGTGAAATATGAGGGTAGAACTTTACAGAATTACCACAAGGAAGATACCTTAAACCCTGAATGGAATGATCGTTTCACACTTTACAGAAAGAAACCTAACCAGGATGTTATTATTGAGGTTAGTTTATGTATACATTGCTTTTAACACTTAAAGCTGCATGTGTCCAAAATATTTGAAGACTATAAATTTTGTGAAAAATGTACAAAGATTTTAAGAAAGGTACAAAGATTCAAGTTATAGTTTTGTATGCTCTGTGCAATAAATGACTGCAGTATTCATCGCTGTATTTCTACTGTGTGACTTACACAGTTAGGGGCCATTACTGCATATTTATACCCCTGCACAACAAAGTTGTAAGGGGGGTATACTGGAATCGCTGGCCTGCCATTGGTTTTTCCTTGTCCGCTAAATTACTTAAGATTCCTTTGCCCTACAGTCTTCAAATTTGGTATTGAAATTAGTCATGCTTATAAGATGACCCATATTGATTTTGAGGTCATTTGGTTTAAGTGCAAGGTCACAGGGGCAAAGCTTGTCAGCTCAATTGCTTTAGAATGCTTTGATCAACAGTCTTTATACTTGGTATTGCGGTTGGTTATGACTATTAGATTACCACTATTGATTCTGAGGTCACTAGGTCAAAGGTCAAGGTCAGGAGAGCCTTAAAAAAGCTTGATTGCCCAATAACTTAAGAATCGTTGACTCACAGTCTTCATATTTTGCATGGTGGTTAGTAATGACCATTAGATGACCTGAATTGATTTTGAAGTCACTGGATTATACATGTTATAGGTCAAGGTCACAGGGGCCTTGACTTCAAAAAGATTGTACGCCCAATAACATATGAATCCTTTGACCCACAGTCTTCCTATTTTGCAATTACCAATTTCTCCACAATTGACAAACTACTCATTCCACATAATTTTGTCCTTATCAGTCCTGAGAGACAGGACTGTTGATCATTAGACACAAAGTCTAGGATCAATTGTCATGGAGAAATTACACCTCATCCGAGGATCAAACCAGAGATACCTTGATTTCTAATTCAATGTTATCCATATTTACCTTATTGGTCAGCAAGCACACAATTGGTTAAAGCCAATAGATCAATTTGTAACATACAAAAATTACAATTTCCTTTTAACAGGTTTGGAACCACAACATATTTAAGGATCAGTTTATGGGCTTCGCCACACTTCCCATGGACAACCCTCATCAGTATACAGGTGGCAACATAATCAAGAGATATAACCTTGCAGCCAAAGGTAAAGAAGGGCTAATCTCCAAACCAGGTGGTCTCTGGCTCAAAGTCTTTCACACAGATAACATGTCCATTGTGTAAAAATTTAACAATATGTGATATTTGTAAAATCAAGTAGTCTGATGGTTCAGCACTTGTTAATTTTTATAACTTTGCATTTTTGAAATATGACAATTCAGCATTTTTAATATCCTACAACTCGGCACCCTTAAAATTTGGTGAATTGATATCCATTTCAGCACATTTTAATTTTTTATGATATTGATTGATGCATGTGCTCTGATTTGAAAACGGATAATGTAGACATCAAAAATAAAAAAAAACAGAGTTTTGATAAGTTAATTATTATATCAGAACATATTTATATGAATTTATGGGACAATTTTGTTTCTTCTTAAACATTTTTCATGTTTATGTTACAATATAATCTCTGCAGAGAAACACCCTTTTGGAGACAAAAAAACATTTTGGTTGTTGTTTAGAGGTATTCTAGTAAGGTTAATTTAAATATACTGAAATTTGACTACGGGAGGAAATGATACTGTTGTTGTAACAAAGTAATTGTTATACAGAGGGTCACAGTGCAGAGATTACACTGTATTAATAATTACAATACTGTTACACTTAACAAGATATATGTTAGTATGATGTATGTTGATTGTTCTATTTTATAAGTATCAGAATTTGTAATGAAAAGTCAGCAATTTTATACTCACAAAATAGATTTATATGTTGATTGTTCTATTTTTATAGGTATAGAATTTGTGATGTAAAGTTAGCAATTTTATTCCCACAAAAAAGATATATTTGTTGATTGTTCTTTTTCTTTAAGTATCAGAATTTTTAATTAAAAGTCAGCAATTTTACACCCACAAATGCAACATTTTATGGTTTAGTGTTAATTATTCAATGCCTTATAATTTAATTATGCAACAATTCTCTCCTCATAGTCATAAATGTTACCATTTTATCAGCATGCTTATAGAAATAGAAGCATAAGGATATGCATGTGTGAAAGTTACGCAATGAGGTCAAAGATATAATCATCAAGTCTTGAGTTATATATTTATAAATATCTCAAAAAATGCTCATTCAAAAAAATATTTCAGAGCTGTCTTTTACTTCACTTTAATCATTATTACGCCATGTTTGGTGTTCTACACAAAGATAAATGTAATTAGTCCCCTACCGGTTTACCGGAGGGGACTTTAGGTTTACCCTCCGTCCGTCTGTCCGTCCGTCCGTCCGTCCGTCCACAAAACTGGATCCCGCGATAACGCAAAAAGTACTGAAAATATTTTAATGAAACTTGATATATGGCAGTATGGAGATTATGCACGTCTTTTTCTTTTCTTCCTATATTGAAAATTCTGGTTGCTATGGTAACAAATAGACTGAAAATATGGCAAATTTTACACATAACCTGGATCCAGCGATAACGCAAAAAGTACTGAAAATATGTTTATGAAACTTAACATATGGATAGATGGCAGTATGGAGATTATGCACGTCTTTTTCTTTTTTTCCTATGCTGAAAATTCTGGTTGCTATGGCAACAAATAGACTGAATTTCAAGATTTCTGATTCTAGTTTTTAAGTTTTTTCACTTTAAGTTCTTTATTTCTTAAGGTATTTACTTCAAACTTTAAATATAAGTTGCTAGTCATCAACCACATCATATGTGACAAGGTTTACAACTCTAGGACAAAATTTATCAGAATTACCTCCCTTGAACTTAAAATTTTCATGAAAAAATATTGTTTTTTTTTTTAAAAACTTCTTTTTTTCTGAATGTATCTACTTCAATCTTAATATAAATGTTTCTTATTATCACTCAACTTTTGTGAGAAAGTTCAATACTCTAGCAAGACTATTTCCAGAATTATGCCCCTTTTGAACTTTGAGAAATTGGTAATTTTTACTCCAACTTCTTCAATCATGATAGGATTTTCTTCAAACTCCCACATCATAATAATAATTATGACAAGGTTTATAAATCTAGCATCCATATTTCCAGAATAATCTCCTTCTTAAACTTTTAATTTTTCCTATTTGTTCTTTTAACTTCCATTTACTTCATATTCAAAATAAACATTCATTATTCATACCTTCATTACTAATTGTTCTTTGTTACACTCACATCATGTATGACATCTTGCATCTTTATTTCAAGAGTTATCTCCTTTTTAAAAATTTTGCTTTTAAAAATGTTATATTTTGATAACAGGGATGTTAAAAAAATAACTTTAGAGTGTCCTTCAGTCCGTCTGTCTGTCTGTACATAAAAACTGTTTCCTGTGATCACTTTTAAAGAACTTTTTCAATAAATTTACTTAAAATAGAAACATAAGTGAATGGCCAATGGCCCTTCAGAATGTTGCTGGGGTTCTAACCGGTAGGGGACTTATGGATTGCTTGCAATACTATGATAATTGCTTGTTTTGTTTACCTTTAAGCATGTCATAGATTACTATCATTTTGTCATCTCACTTTATTTGTATGTATGCAGACCCTTATCTTAGCACAGACTCTAATATCAAATAAATGCTGTTTACATATTAAGCAACTTGTGGCCTTTATGATTGTTCTAATTTCTAAAATTGTAAATTTAAAAGTGTACAGTCTATACAGTACAGCGGCCTATTGACAGGAAAATACGTTACCATCTTGGTGTTTAAAACCTTCATTTTTTTAACAATTACTCACTCTGCTTTGTTAATAGGCTCTCAGTATGTACACACATAATCTCAAGCATGTGTAAGGCCTTCATTCCTTACACACATAACCGTCTCTTGTTGTAATTGCCCTAGCACTATTTCTACAAGAATGCACCGTTTTTTTAGCTTGACTATTCAAAGATGTTCACCCCTATGTTAATGCCACACTTTGGTAAGTTGGTATCCAGAAAACTACTGCAATTAGTTCACATTTGTGTTCTGTAATTATCTAGCATGATGGGCACAGATCCCATAATGCTGCTTTTTACAGTTATGCCCCTTTTCTTACTGACAAGCACTTAGAATAGTCGAGCTCTCTCTCGTATGGACCGCTCTTGTTTTATGTAATACTTTTGTATATTGTAATTAGGATTTTATCTCATATATATAATTATCCAGTTGTGCCTATATATAATTATCCAGTTGTGCCAATAGAATTACATGCATTTTATGACTAGTTATTTTCTAATATTGTTGTTATATCAATGATTTATTTGTCAGATGTATAATAAAACTTAAAGAACAAATAGCAATGCTCAAAATATAGAGAGAAATATCTCACTAACCATTGATTCTTTAATCATATCTCATATTGCCAATTATATATCAGTTATTGTTCCTCTACAGTTATCTCTGTGTTATAGAATATTGATGCAGAACTAACTCTGTTATACTGCTGAAGTTATAACTATTAAAGGGTCAATGTTCTATAACTGTGATTGAATTAATTATAACTATTAAAGGGTCAATGTTCTGTAACTGTGATTGAATTTATGTCATAACTGTAAAATATTGATGCTATAACTGTTATAGAATTGATGTGATATCTGTTATAGAACTGACACTGTAACTATCTAAATTGATTTTATGATTATTTTTATTGTTAAGAATTGACTGTGCAGCTGTCTACAAAATTGATATTTTAATTGTTAAGAATTGACACTGTAACTCAAATGATATTTTAATTGTTAAGAATTGACACTGTAACTCAAATGATATTTTTATTGTAAAGAATTGACACTGTAATTCAAATGATATTTTTATTGTTAAGAATTGACACTGTAACTCAAATGATATTTTAAATGTTAAGAATTGACACTGTAACTCAAATGATATTTTAGTTGTTAACAATTGACACTGTAGTTCAATTGATATTGTAATTGTTAGGGGAACTGTAACTCAAATGATATTTTAATTGTTAAGAATTGACACTGTAACTCAAATGATATTTTAATTGTTAAGAATTGACACTGTAACTCAAATGATATTTTAATTGTTAAGAATTGACACTGTAACTCAAATGATATTTTAATTGTTAAGAATTGACACTGTAACTCAAATGATATTTTAATTGTTAAGAATTGACACTGTAACTCAAATGATATTTTTATTGTTAAGAATTGACACTGTAACTCAATTGATATTTTTATTGTTAAGATTTGACACTGTAACTCAATTGATATAATTGACACTGTAACTCTTTAAAAGTGATGTTTAAACTGTTACAGTATGAATGCTATAATTGTATAGACGTAATACTATGAATATGTCACACAATTTATGCTATAACTATTCTTGAATTCATGCTTTAACTATATAGAATTGACACTGGTGTTTAATAACTATACAAAAATGATACTATAACTAACTAGAATTGATGTTATATTTGTTATAACAATTTAGTCTTGTTGTTATGTAAGGGAATATTACATTTTGTTTTCTATTATAATTATATAGTTCAAGCATGTTAGGTAAGAGATACTTTTGTTAAAATTTTCACAAGACTTGGCCGTAAGAATAAGAAAACAGTTTCAAAGTTTCGTGTCATGGTCACTAAGAATAGCTAAAATGTATACAGACTTTACAGGGACTCCACTTCGGTGTTGTTGTTTTTTTTTGACAAATGGGGAAGGAAATTTATTTCCGAGATTTGATAAAGGTTCGGACCAGTAAGTTGTGCTTTTCACTGAAATCTGGCTTAGAATCACAGCAAAAATTGAAACTCAATTTAATACTGAGTACAACTTTACTATCTCTTGCAGATTTCCGTTTTAAGTCCTTCACTTGATCTGTGTTAGGATTTTATGTTTTAGGCTTTTTTGCCAAAGTGGTGCTCCTTAAACTTAAAATATCAGTGGAAGTTAACCGTATTTTTAAAACATGAAAATAAATGTTTGCTTTTCCTTTTAAACAAATTGCATAATTATGATTCTGTAATTATCTAATATTAACAATTTATACATGTTAATGTATAAATCATTTCCAATTTAGCCAAATTATTTCAAATTTCAAAACCAAATTTGAGAAAAATGAACTACGATTTTAAAGGAAAGAAAAAACATTGAAGATTCATGTAATAGTGTGATTAATTACTGATTTTACAGTATATATGACCATGTTGCTACTGCATCACTAACACAGTTAGGGCTATTTCTGCATATTTTGACCACTATGTTAATTTACATGGATTGTAAGTGCTGTTGTTGCAATTTGTAAATTACATTCTCTGTTCACTTCACATTATTTTACTCTTAAAAAACGATTTCAAAATCTTCATAAGTCTGGAGGCATGCTGTAAATTTTCACTTTCATAATTGAAGATGTATTTTGCTACATTAAAATATAGTCATAAGTATAATGATATTAAAACAAAGTGCCTCAGTCCTTAAATGCTGATATACATGTATATATATATATTATATTTTTGTAATACTTTGATAATTAAATGCATGTTAATTTTGCTTAGTTTTAGTATCTAGATTGAAAAAAAAAAACATAATTGCTTTATACATTTATTTACATGTACATGTATTTGTAAATCATAATTTATTGCTTTTTACATTGATTTATTTGTAAACATCAGTCATTTTCAGTCCGACTATATAAAGAATAGGGAGAGCTTTGAATGTACTCAGATAGGGAGATCGAGCTTTAAATGTACTCAGATATGGAGAGCTTTAAATGTACTCAGATAGGGAGAGCTTTAAAATTAATGTACTCAAATAGGGAGAGCTTTAAATGTACTCAAATAGGGAGAGCTTTAAATGTACTCAAATAGGGAGAGCTTTAAATGTACTCAAATAGGGAGAGCTTTAAATGTACTCAGTCGTCGTTGTCATCGCCATCACACTTTGGTTGAGTTTTTACTATGATATGGTTTGAATCTAATCACACATATGTTCTCTGTGATTATTTAATTTTACCCATGAAATATGGTGCTATATTAGTCAAATATATTTCATATTTTTTAAAAATAAATATGAAATATAAATATGAAAGTGGGCGGAGTCAAAACTCATATTTATTTTAAGGGACTTCTTTCGCCGTTTTGTTTGAAAAATCTGATGAATACAAAACAAATTTTTCTTGAATATTGTTTTGAAAACTATCTAGCATGATAGAAAATGGTCTAACTAAGAAAATTAATCCGAACACCAATATCTTTAAGTCAATAATTAACGCTGTACAGACGATTAAAGAGTTGTTTACATGACGTCACAATGTAGCGCCAAACAGCGCGTGCTTACGCATTAATTACTGCGCGCTGTACAATTGCAGTTGGTAGCAAGCACGGGGATTCGTTACCATTTTCTTTGATAATGAAATTAAATAAAAAGGTTATTTTTTCGTTTTTCGTGAAATATGGTATATATTTTCACTCAACATGATAAAATGCCACATATTTTCACTCGCCGTACCGGCTCGTGAAAATATGTGGCATTTTATCATGTTTCGTGAAAATATATTCCATATTTCACGCAAACGAAAAAATATCCTCTTATTATTTAACATCATGGGCAATAACTCTCAGTTACGTTTTTCAGAGTTTTTCCCCTTATCTTACTTTCAAGCACTGAGAAAGTTCAAGCGTGCTGTCTAACAGAAAGCTTTTGTTGTAAAACGCCATTGGTTATTTTGTTGCATCAAACTTTGTGATTTTTCTGTGATATAATACTATGTAAAGTAGATAGTGCAATAATATATTTTTGTGGTTGCTTTTGTCCTCTTTTAATGTCTAGAATAATATTAGGGAACTAATCAACACAAATTCTTGATATGTTTAATCTGAAAAATAACATGTCTTATAGTATGTTTTTAGTTTCTACAATTTGAAAGTGAAAGAATATTTCTTATGTGTATTGGGCAAATAATAATATGTTTTTTAATATGATTTTGGTTTCTACCAAGAAAAATATGTGTATTGGGAAGATAATATTATGTTTTATAATATATTTAAGTTTCTACAAATTGAAAAAAAAATATAGGAATTGGGAAAATAATAATATGTTTTATAATGTACTCTAGTTTCTACAATTTGAAAAAAAATCTTCTGTATTTTGAAAAAAGATTTTTTTTTTCTATTCCATCGACACTTAATAATATTATATAAAATTTTATATTTAGAGTTCATTGATAGGAACGGTAGAATAAAGCTTGCACTTTGCAATACATGTTATGCTACCTCATTACACAACATATTGTATATAAATCAAAAGTAAGTCATGTCTGCAGAATGATTTCATAATTTTTTTTAAAGAGACAATAATTAATATTGTCACCTTAATGCAGTAATGTGTTAACTCCTAAAATGATTAAGTAAGAATTAACCCATTACTGTACTAAGGTGACAATATATTGTAAGTTAAAGATATACTCTCTTTTTTTTTTGGCTGATGTCTTACTTATTGCGGGTTGATACTTCAAGGTCATGAAGGCCAGAAATGAAATTGCACCTTTTCTGTCATAGTAAATAGATATTTAACCGGTATTTTAAATAGATTTTAACGTTTGTCAAAATAACATTTTTGGAGCATGCCTTCCTGTGGTTTCATTTTCCTTGTGAAAAAGCTAGTCTACTCCATAATGATTAAATGCTGGAAAAAATTTGTAAGATTTGTACAAAATTGTTGTTTTGTGTTTGTTTCTTTGTTTCTTTTTTTAATAATGAGTGACAAAAGAAATCTTTGTTTTAAGCCTTGTGGGTTAACAATTTTATTTTTGTATCTATTTACTTTATTCTGTAAATAAAATGAAAAAAAGGTATTCTCATTTGAACAATAACTTCCGTTACATTATTTTCTGAAATGATATTTTTGATAAACACACAGTGTAGGAAGGCTTCAGGTGTCCCATTCTGAATTATTTCATATCTGAATGGTTTTAGTACCTGAATGACATTGAATATATTCTTCATCATACCATTTTATTTTCCGCTAATATTTGATATGTGAATAGTAATTATACCCCCAAAAACGAAGTTTGGGGGGGGGGGGGTATATAGGAGTCACCCGGTGGTTGGTCGGTCGGTCGGTCCAGACGTCCGTTGCATTTTCCTTGTCCGGACCATAACTTGAAGACTAATGGTTGGAATTCAATATAACTACATACAATGGTCAAGCACATTGAGAGGAAGTGCAGTGCACAAGAACCATAACTCTATCTTGACTTATTACAGAGTTATTGCCCTTTGTTACTTTTCCTTGTCCGGGGCATAACTTGAAAACTACTGGTTGGAATTCAAAACAACTTCATACAATTGTCAAACACAATAAGGGGAAGTGCAGTGCACAAGAACCATAACTCTATCTAAAGTAATTACAGAGTAATTGCCCTTTGTTACTTTTCCATTGCTTTCTTTTGTCCGGACCATAACTTGAAGACTAATGGTTTGAATTCAATATAACTACATACAATGGTTAAGCACATTGAGAGGAAGTGCAGTGCACAAGAACCATAACTCTGTCTTGACTTATTACAGAGTTATTGCCCTTTGTTACTTTTCCTTGTCCGGGGCATAACTTGAAAATTACTGGTTGGAATTCAAAACAACTTCATACAATTGTCAAACACAGTAAGGGGAAGTGCAGTGCATAAGAACCATAACTCTATCTAAAGTAATTACAGAGTTATTGCCCTTTGTTACTTTTCCATTGCTTTCTTTTGTCCGGAGTATAACTTGAAGACTAATTGTTGGAATTCATTATAACTTCATACAATGGTCAAGCACATTGAGAGGAAGTGCAGTGCACAAGAACCATAACTCCATCTTGACTAATTACAGAGTTACTGCCCTTTGTTACTTTTCCATTGCTTTTTTTGTCCGGAGCATAACTTGAAGACTAATGGTTGGAATTCAATATAACTTCATACAATGGTCAAGCACATTGAGAGAAAGTGCAGTGCACAAGAACCATAACTCCATCTTGACAAATTACAGAGTTATTGCCCTTTGTTACTTTTCCTTGTCCAGAGCATAACTTGAAAACTACTGTTTGAAATTCAATACAACTTCATACAGTTGTCAAGGACATTAAAAGGAAGTGCAGTGCATAAGAGCCATAACTCCATTTTGACAAAATACAGAGTTACTGCCCTTTGATACTTTTCCTTGTCTGGAGCATAACTTAAAACGTACTGGTTGAAATTCAAAACAACTTCATACAATGGTCAAGCACAAAAAGAGGAGGAAGTGCAGTGCACAAGAACTATAACTCCATCTTCAGTATTTATAGAGTTATTGCCCTTTGTTCCTTTTCTTTGTATTTCTGGACTTATTACAGAGTAATTCAATAAAACTTCTTCAATGGTCAACCACATTGAAAGGAAATGCAATATACAAGAACCACAACTATCTTTAATTGCCCACAACCATAACTCTATATTTCAATTCTTTTACAAGGTATTCTGTTACTAGTAACATCCTCACTTCTGAAGCAGTCTTGTGGGGGTATTAATCACATTTAGTGATAGTTCTAGTTTATATTTAATATTCTTTTCTTGCATATCAGACTAGCGTTTCCGTTTGTTTTACCCATGTCGGAAATTTTATCTTGCATTTGGAGTGCAAGAGGAGTCGCGTGCTGTACAATGGCACGCTTAGGCTGACGTAATTTTACCATTATGAATGAAATTGATACCATTTAAACTATAATGTAATATGGTAGAACATGCAAGAAAAAATATCTGACTTATGTTTGCGGTTCAGATCGGAATATCCGTCCTTCGGGAACTCGCAATAGGGAGGTAACTTGGAAAGCCTTGTTACTGCCTAATGGGCTGGTCCCATCTGGGCTATATTCCAATTCTAACCGCGACATATGACAATTTTTTAGTCCCCTACCGGTTTAACCGGAGGGGACTTTAGGTTTACCCTCCGTCCGTCTGTCCGTCTGTCTGTCTGTCCGTCTGTCTGTCTGTCTGTCTGTCTGTCCGTCCGTCCACAAAACTGGATCCCGCGATAACGCAAAAAGTACTGAAAATATTTTTATGAAACTTGATATATGGATAGATGGCAGTATGGAGATTATGCACGTCTTTTTTTTTTCTTCCTATGTTGAAAATTCTGGTTGCTATGGCAACAAATAGTCTGAAAATATGGCAAATTTAACACATAAACTGGATCCAGTGATAACTCAAAAAGTACTGAAAATATTTTTATGAAACTTGAAATATGGGTAGATGGCAGTCTGGAGATTATGCACATCTTTTTCTTTTCTTCCTATGTTGAAAATTCTGGTTGCTATGGCAACAAATAGTCTGAAAATATGGCAAATTTAACACATAAACTGGATCCAGTGATAACTCAAAAAGTACTGAAAATATTTTTATGAAACTTGAAATATGGGTAGATGGCAGTCTGGAGATTATGCACATCTTTTTCTTTTCTTCCTATGTTGAAAATTCTGGTTGCTATGGCAACAAATAGCCTGAATTTCAAGATTTCTGATTTAAATTTTTCAGCTTTTTCACTATATGTTCTTTATTTCTTAAGGTGTTTACTTCAAACTTTAAATATAAGTTTCTGGTCATCAACCACATCATATGTGACAAGGTTTATAACTCTAGCACAAAAAATATCAGTATTACCTCCCTTGAACTTAGATTTTTTAGGGGAAAAAATGTTGTCTTTTTTAAATAACTTCTTTATTTCCTAATGTATCTACTTCAAACTTCATATATATGTTTCTTTTTATCACTCGACATTTTTGAGAAGGTTAAATACTCTAGCAAGACTATTTCCAGAATTATGTCCCCCTTGAACTTAGATTTTTTTCGAGAAACTGGTATTTTCACTCCAACTTCTTCATTGATCCTTATAGGATTTACTTTAAAATCCCACATCGTAATAATATGACAAGGTTGTATAAACATAATTTCCTTACTAAGCATGGAAACTTAACACATTACTGTGATATAGACAAACTTATTTTATTATTTTTTGTGGTCGATATTTTCAAATACAGACTTCATCCTCAAATTCATTATAAATGGCAATACACAGGAGTGTATGACAATTAAAGAACTTTTTGAGGGACCGGTAGGGGACTACTGTATTGCCCGCAATACTATCAAATGCTTGTTTAATCTAATTATTGATATGATTAATCAATGGCATTGTTGATTAGTAATTTGATATCCTAGTTTATAACTCTATGAATTTCTATCTTTGCTGTAGACCTTTCTAATAGTATTTGTATTATCCGTCCATTTTTATAAATATGAAAGTATGCTAATAAAACAGCTATGATAATTAATATACATATTTTGTTTTTTTGTTTTATTTTTTCGTCAAAACAACATGTTGCCGGTCTAAATATTTGACGATTTTTATCATTAATATGGTTTTTATTGTTGCTTCTTGTTGTACACATGCTGACACGCAAACGAAAGATTTTTTTTCAGATGTGGCAGTTGCCAAAATCTCGATTTATTCCTGTTTCTTATCAAGTTGTATTACATCTCACTTGTTTCCTAATGTTAATTTCTCAAAGGCCAATAGGAGTTATTTCTACTGTAAATGCAAGACTTAGTGTACCATGTGACTAAAGAATTTTTACTGTTACAGGGTAACAAAATAGCAATAATAACACATTGCGGGTGGCAGTAAATAGAAGTAATTTTGATTTTAAATTTTGTAAATAAATATTACATAGCATGAAATCAATAATTTACAACATGTAAGGATTTAACACAAAGCTTTAAACGTTTATAAATGCCCACTCGTCATAAAAACGTGTTTTGTGTCGCCTTGATAAAGGCGACATACATGTACAGGGGATCCTTTGTCGTCGGCGGCATCTCCTTAGGCTTGTCTAGAGCATAATGCGGTCTTTATTAGTCATATTTACTTCAAACTTTGTATACATGCTTCGTTAAATGACTCAAAGTGCAGCCCAAGAATCGTTACTCTGTACTTCTTAAGTTTTTAGTTATTGCCCTTTGTAAATTTTCATACTTGTTGTCCCGGCCATTTCTCTTAAAATATAAAAGCTATGGACTTGAAACTTCATAGGATGATAGATCTCATTGAGAAGAAGTGCAGTGCACAAAAACTTGTACTCTGCAATTATTATTTTTGAGTAATTGCCATTTGTTAATTTTGATATGTAATTTTGTCCGGGCCATTTCTCCTTAACTATAAAAGCTATGGACATATACTTCAGGGGCTGGTAGATCTCATTGAGATGAAGTGTAGTGCATAAAATCGTTTACTCTGTACTTCATGTTTTTTTTTGTCATTGCCCATTGTTAATTTTCTTTTTTTTGTCCTGTTGATCTCACCTAAACTATAAAAGTTAAGGACTTGGAACTTCATAGGATGATAGATCTCATTGAGAAGAAGTGCAGTGCACATTAACCGGTACTATGTACTATGTACTCTGCACTTCCATGATATTTTGAGTAATTGCCATTTGTTAATTTTCTTACTTAATAGGCTTGTCGAGAGCATAACTTGGTCACAATAAGCATGATATGTTTGATTACCTCCAAATTTGGAATTTTTTCCATTTGATCTGTCAGTATAAAACCTTTCCATGTTTTTGTTTTTTTTGATGATATAACAGTTTTATTGTAGGGTTGTAGCATTGTTACAATCAGTTACTTACTTACTGGCGTTCGCTATACACGATCACGCTTGTTTCGTGTAGTCATAGCGTTGGTTA
Source organism: Ruditapes philippinarum (assembly GCF_026571515.1). Classification (NCBI taxonomy): domain Eukaryota; kingdom Metazoa; phylum Mollusca; class Bivalvia; order Venerida; family Veneridae; genus Ruditapes; species Ruditapes philippinarum. The sequence continues at coordinate 22,682 of NW_026852022.1, forward strand.
CGTGATGCAGTGGTTTGTTAGAGAGTGCCAATGGCCCAGCATCTCCGATTTCAACTCTCTAGGTTGGTTAGGGTTACCTCACCCAAAGCCCTTGCCGACCCAACGACTGACCACAAGGCAGTGGTGATTTTGAAAGGGTTGTCTCCCTTGGTTTGGTATAAGAGTTGTCCTTCTCCACCGTTCCCATCTAACTCGGGCTGTTGTGCTCAGAGACCACTGCTGGATTGCCGTTACACCGGTTATGATGGTGCTCGTCGTTCCAGCTACTGTCACCCAGGTTGTGACAGGCCATTTGTTAATCCACGAGGCTGTGGAGCTATTTTGACCCATAGCTGGGTTCTAGGTTAGCAGGCTTCAGGGCATATCCACACACCGGTGGGCCATGCAAGCCATGCCTTTAGGGGCCTAGATCCTCCAAGACCGAGTGGTTTAGCCTGGGGCCACAAGGTGCCCAGTTTCCGTTTGCCACCTCGGGGAGGTCCCATAAATGGGCCACAGCGGTCTTACTGCATGAGAGGCTATAACTGGCAGGGAAGGCTTACAAGTGGCTCCCCGGTTCCCACTAGGTGGTAGCCAGCGGTGAGGCTGTAAGCTGTAAGCGAAAAACACGAAGCTACTCACTACAACAACACGCAGTTGCGCATCAAAGCAGTCATTACGGCAAACGTTACAATCAGTTGAAATGCCACTTAAGTTAAAGGTACATGAAATTGTAAGAGAGGTGTTCTTAATACCTATATTTATTAGAAGAACTAAGTGACATCTATACTGTTCACAATGCGACTCGCGGAGTTCTAGTTATTAGTACATGTAAATGCATGCATCATGATTTTAACATGCTAATATTAATTATTATTATTATAGGTGTGAAAAATTCGATTTCTCAACTCAGATGACACTAGATTCTAATTTTACATTTGATTTTGTATGTCACTTAATATATGCCAGAAATGAAATGATTACATATATCAAGGGGGATATTTGACATACGTTTTCCTTACAAGTACAGAAAATCTAGTTTCTGTTTCAGGTCTCGCCAAAATTAAAAATTCTGTGTCAACAATTTCATTCAAAACTCTCCTCATGCATGTAAAGGATTACCACAAAGACAGTCTCAAATGGCTAAGATATTCAAGCTTATCGTCAGTGTTATAAATTCTAGAATTAGTGCCTTGTGACGGAATGACGAAAGCTGGTTGTCCCATTTAATCTGTAAAAACTTGTCAATAAGATAACATTTGATCATTTTTATCAACATTCTTTAGGTTTTTATCCAAATATAGGCGTTCTTCGTGGAATAAGGCAATTTCTCTGACAAAATTGAACCGTTTGTTATTTGAATTGGAGTTTAACCAAGTATCGTAATATATCTGAATTTATATCTTGTTTTGATTCGGACACTTATTTGCTCCACAATGTTAATACTTCTGGAGTTCATGATAATTTCTGGAGGGAATCTTCTAAATTGTCCATATAGCATTCTAAAGAGGTTTTATCACTTTTGTGATGGAATGGAAAGCTTGCATTACATTCATCACAACATCCAGCTCGACATTTGCTTTTGTCTCATTTAGCTGTTGAGGTAAGATGTGAATCTGATTCGATATTCAGCACATCATTCAGCTCGTTCATCGTTTTTTTCTTCTGTTTTTTAACGAGGTTTTCCGTAGAAAAAGAACTGGTTATTAGATGTGGTACATCGGCGGCCGGAAACATTTTCTTCTGTGCGCAACTCCTCCTACATTTCTCAAGTGATTTTGACGAAAATTTCACGGAAGCTTTGTCATTAAGTGCCCTGATGCATATTGCCGGGGTTTTGTGATTAAATTATTTGAACTTATTATGGCCTTTGATTTATTTCTTGTATAGACTATATAATACATATAATGAACAATTTATTTTGTGCGTAACTGCTCTTTCATTTCTCAATGGATTTTGACGTACGTTTCACAGTAGCTTTATCATTAAGTGTCCATATTGTCGGATTTTGTGAATCGATATTTATAACTAGTATCCAATTTTGGCCCTTTAATTTTTTTCCTTATATGGAATATATAGTGAAAAATTTCTTCTGTTCGCAACAACTCTTAAATATATCTAGGGATTTAGGCGAAGCTTTGTCATCAAGTGCTCTGGCGCATATTTTTGCGGTTTAGTCCCTTGATGCTTTCTCGTCTACGATAAGTATCTTCCATTTTACCCCTAGTCTTGTTTCTTTATTTCACCCAACCGCTGGTTCTTGTTGCTGGGTTGTGTGTGGTTTGCGTTCATTGAACGCCGCCTTTTCTTGTTGATCTTGTTTATCATGTATTAACGATTTGAAATATTTAGACTTAATTATGGCCCATTGTTTTTTTGCATATAATGTTATATAGTGTATTATTATATGATCTGAAAATAGCTGCAAGCTCATGGGTTCAAACAGTAGTCAACAATACAAATAATAAGGTCGAAAAGTTTATTCACTGGCTGAAATGGACTTTCCCAATCTAAAAGATGAACCAGACTCGTGTTCAATAACTATACGGCGGAGACAATCAACTGCGCGTGCGTAAATCATATTCACTTGGTGAATATGATTTAGGTATGCGCAGTTATGACTAAGTGTAGAATCATATTCACTGGCAGAATTTTCCTTATGTAAAATGTAATCGAACTCATCATTCAACGATAATACAGCATAGACTATATTGTTGCTTTTTGTTCTTAACGGCATATTTCTCTTTTCACAAATCTTATTGCTCCACATTAATAGCTAAAAGTGGCACCGCAATTATAAGTACCTTGATAACTTGTTTTTTGATATTAGGCTTTACTCTTTGTGTGTATTTTTCATCTTAGGCTGATCATATGATATAACAGTTATTTACTTATGATGAATTGAATATGATATGATATTCACTGGCAAAATGTCATATTTTACGATGACATTTACCGGAGAATACTACATTATATTCAATGGCTCACTAGTCAATAATTGTATAATATCCTTTTAATCACGACTACAACATTTGACCAATCTTCATTATATATATTAAACAAAAACCAGCTAGCTTGAAGCACACCTGCAAGCTTATCTTCCTGCTTTTGGGACTCGTTAGAGTCAAGGTCAATGTCACTGTTAGTATAAATAGAAAATATGCTACCAGTCAGGAATGAGACATTTCAATAGAATTCAAAGCAAATCAGTAAAATGGGCCCTAAGAATCAAGGGCATTGTAAATACAAAAAGAAAATCAGTTTTCAGTCAATAAATCAGATACATGTATCTCCAAAAATCTTAGTGTATAGCAAGATTATTAACAGACATTGCTTACTATTGCTTTTAGACCTCCTGGGTTATAGTCAAGGTTACTGTTAGTAACTTAAAGTAGAAAATCAGTTTTCGGTTAATAATGTGAGTTTGAAATGATATATTTCTATGAAAGTTTGTGTATATAAAGCTTATGTAAATATATTGTTTGAGATTGCTTTTGAATCCCCTCGGACCAAAGTCACTATGTAACTAAAATGGAAAATCATTTTCCGGTCAATAATTAAGAGTTTTGAGTGAGATATTTCAATGAAAGTTATGTATAGAATGCTTATGTGAAGATTTCTTTTCGGATTGTTGGGTTCATTAGGGTTAAGAAATGGCCACTGTTATTAAAATAGAAAGTTGTATTCACTTCTGTTGCTAGATTTAGGAATGAGATTTTAATTAAACTTGTATTTTATCCCTACACAGTTTTTGAAAGGCTCAATTTTGCATGCTTTTGAGCTTTATAGGTTTCTTATTACTGTTTCAATGCATAACGTTATATTGTAGGTTGCTTCTATTTATATCCCAAGGACAACCAAACAATGGTGTTTATTGAAAACCTGGTTTCATGGCATTACCATGATTTTTGCTGAATGTTGAGCCGGGATGTGCAACTGGCTCGATATTCAGCATATAATTCAGCTCGACATTCGTTTTTTGTCTCATAAAAAGTTGAGCCAGGATGTGCAGCTTGCTCGATATTCAGCACATAATTCAGCTCGACATTCGATTTTTGTCTCATAAAATGTCGAGCTGGAATGTGCAGCTGGCTTGATGTTTAGAACCACACCAAACTCAACATCCGAAAAAGAGACCTTAATAAATGAAAATTAATGTCGAGTATAATAAATGTAGATTTCTGTGCCAACTTCTTAGCAGCTGAGCCTCAATGTTCTCAGGGCAAGACAACAGAATTCAGGGAGTTTTGCTAGATATATTTATTTATAGTCTAGTATACATGTATACAATATGAAAATAGGTCGTAAAGGTAAATAGAAGAGAAGAGAACAGAAAATTTATTTTTGATTTTAGCATTACAGTTGATCATCATTAACCGGTTACATATAAATCAATTACAAATAAATAAGTAGCATACGAATAATATACATAATTACGGTTTGATATAAATGAATTTGTTACATGGCAGAGTAAACATTTGTAGAATTACATTTTAATTTGAATATTCGTGTGAGAACATTTCTAAATGGAATGTCTACGTAGAATAATAATAGCTTTATTTCCTCCAAAAGAAGAGCACATTCTTTACAATTATACACTTATAATGAAATAAGTAAATTATTAGCAATGTTAAAGGAACTCCAATGAGGTTCCAAAGCCTAAAAACATAATTTTTTAGATTGAATTTCTTACATATATCAACTGGGGCACGTAAATAGAAAAGATACGTAAAAGATAATTCAGAAATATACTCAGAATTAGATATAAAATCGTATTTTGTGCTTGTTTAAGCCTGTATCATGTGAAAAGCGTTACAACGCTTTTCGATATTGGCTAATTTTTTACTATTATTATATTACGAGAAGGGGAGTGAGCGAATGATTTGAAATTTTGCGCGCTAGTTACTGGTATAGACTAACATCAAAAGTTACAAAAAATTCGAACATTTTATCCTGTCCCATCTCATCGAAAAACTTCAGCACGTGGAGTCCTTTTAACATGTTTAATAATCAGAAAGTATCTATGGTTACAGTATGAATATCATATAGATATCTAAATATAAACACAAACCAATATTATTCTTACACACTAAAGTCAAAATAAATATCGTTAAATTATCGATCAATCACATAGTCAAACAAAGAATTTATGAAAGAGGTATAAGATTGAATTCTTTTTTTTATCATCTACCACATTAAAGCATGCAAAACCGCTGAACATTGTTTACGACACTGTATAAAACTTCATTAGTTATAAATCCTATAAGCGTCAAATACATGTAAAAAATAATATTCCTCTTCCAAGTCATTTCTTAAATAATACAACGTCTGGACATGAAGTTTCACGTTTAAATTTGCTATTTGTAAGTTAAGAGCTCAAATGAAAACGAAAATATTTTTTATTCATTGATTTTTCTGCAGCTTACAGGTCTATGGAGAAGATTGCCCAAAATCGGTAAAATTGGGAAACTTTTCTCAAATTAATTTCAACATGTCCTGTGCCATATTATACAGTATCAGTGTCATGTGCCGAGTAAGTGACTACAGGGATGTCGGCTGTTCTGCAATTTAGGTTTTTCACCATGGGCTCAGGCTTGCGGTGTTTATCCAGTAATCGACCTTTTCGACGTATTTACGAAGTTGTACCCTTTCGAGGAAGGCGTACAGCCTATAACAAAGAGAAGTGCCTTCAATACGTTAATATTGTATGGAATCTTTTGATATTTTCTTGTGTCTCTTTTTCTAGTGTCACTTAATGTTTCCCAAGCAAATTGAGATGAAAAAGATTTTTAGTAGATAGACATTGTGAAGTTCATGTCACTGTCCTGGCTGCTTCATGTTTGATATATTCAATTACTTGTTAGTCGTTTTGCGTACAGGTGACATATAGAACATCGCAATAGTAAATGATATGTCTGATAAACGATTTTTAAATTACTTCAAGTGATTTTCTATCTATGTGGAATTTTGATTTTTCATTTTAATTTTCTTTAGAATCGGTAGAAATTTGTAGTTTTAAGTTTTTTCCCTCCCGATTTACTCTGAAGTACTAATACAAATTTAGAGGTTCATCATTTAAAAAAATAATTTCTCATCACATCACTTGATATTTTTCGTATTATCCCATCTAGTCTAGAATCATACTCTGCTGGGTATGATTTTATGACTTGTAAAATGCATAAATCAACGAATTCCCTGTCCTTCCGTTTTTTTGTGTAATGTGCATCAATTAGACCCGAATCAAGGCCAAGCTTATCGCGAATAAACCATATCCAGTCATTTATTCCGCAAAACACTGAAAGTTGTATATCTTTGTTACTCAATTTATGAAGGCCACTCACATGACTATCTTTCGATGAATAACATTTATAGAAATTGGAAAACTTGATTTCTATAGAAAAATCCAGCAACTTATGTTCGTCCTTGAAGTCGAGAATGGTCTTCGAGCAATCGTTACAGGGGGAGTAACTGAGAATCATAGATAACCTAACTTTACTCTTGGGTGGCAAATGTTGAACCTTGCTATGAAGATATTTGAACATCACTTGTTCTGCATGTATGTCTTCGTCTGGGATGTTATCAAATCGCATCAATGATGGAAATGTTATGGGTATCAAGTCTCCAAAATTCGTTTCTGCACTGCATTGGCATAATAGTACTGTCGTATGTTGCCATCTGATATCACGTCCAAATACGCCATATTGGTTCTCTAGCATGAATTCGTGCAACTCCCTTCGCAACTCCCATTGATTCACAGACCTGTAAATGAGTTATTTAAATTTAAATTCTAGCAATCTTTATAAAAAGATATTTCTATGTTGCCATACAAATGATAAAAAAATAATGGATACATTGTGATATCTGATTATGAATATTACATAAAATAACAAGGGCTGAGAAGATTCAAGTACATGAGCACATGAACAAAAAATGCACAGAATGGATACGGCATTTCAGATAAACCTACGTTAAAAGACTGAACATGAAATCAAACAATAATTTAATGCTTTGAGTTGACGACTAAAATTTAAATACATATTATATTAGGTAAAAGTCCACCTAAATTAGAATGAACATTATATTTCAGGTGCTACAATGGATGACAAGAAAAGCATAGATGCAAAGCATCAAAGGTGACGCCAAAATATATTTGTTTAAGAAATGCATCCAATAACCTAACATGATATGTGTTTTGTTTCAGTTCTCTTATATGTGACTTGAAGGTTAGGTCCCTGTTTGATTAAGTTTAAACCAGGACACAAAAGGAATACACTCTGTCTTGACAAGAATCAAATACAATTCATTGTCATGAACCAATCATTAATAAGACTCATGTCATACGAGAGAATCTCTTTAACTTCAGATTTAATGTTACAGATACAAGGCTACTGAGTCAATGCAATGCTGCATTTAACAAAAGCTTATTGCTTATGGTTGCTGACATGTCGATGACATTAACAGAAATAAACAAAGGATCAAGAATGCTCCCCTGGCGGAGGAGTAGAAGAATGATTCCAAACACATCCACCAGTTGCTGTCCATTAGAGAGATAAGACTTGGACCATGTTAAAATGTAATTTCCTTTGTCAGATGCTTGAAGTTTCAAGTTATCAAATGACTTTTGTAGATCTATAAGTATCATGTCTACACTATGGCCTTAGTTCATTCCAAATCTAATATAATCTACTAAATGAATAAAACATGTGTCAGTTGAAAAAACACTTCGAAAACCTGACTTAAATTGATTAAACAAAGATCTGTCCTGAAAATAAGTTTCACATTGATCATATGCAACATTTTCAAAAATTTATTAGCTTGTCATGACAATAACATTTTCTAGGAAGGCAATTCTAAATACTTTCGAGATTTCTCAAGGGATTTATAATTATTTAAATTTTGTTTAAGGGTATCAAGTAAGAAATTCTTTTTCGCATTCTGTAATTTTCATCCTCAGAATACTGTAATGCAGCTCTACCAACTGAGCTATTATACTGCGCCTTACATATTATCTCCCCTAGATAGCGAACAGTTTTTATTTGTTTGGGTCGTCAGACCAAACAAATAATGGTAGCGAAATTTCAGAGTCTAATGTTGCTAATTGCAAATGCCGAAAGTAGTCCAATTTTTTGGAGCGGTTACTTCCCTTTTGTATGTACACTAAAGCCGAAAAATTCAGGGGAGATCACTGCGTAAAGATGGTCAAAGACAGGCGCATCAATTTTCAAGCAAAGTAATTCCCGAATGGTCAAAGATTTCTAATATTGTTTTATTGTATTTTCTGATCGAAAATAACTAAATACAAAGCGGACATTCAATCTCTGACACAGAAGTTTACTACAAACCTAACAACAAGTAGTTCTCAAAACAGCTAAAAACTAGCGATTTAAAAGAAAGAAATATTTTATTTTGTTACAAGTATCCAACAAATTACAACGCATTTAAAGTTAAACAATAGCGTTGGCTTATAGAATTGTCAATAAATGCACAATCACAAATTACGCGGATGAATATGATTTTATCAATGAAAATACGATTTTTAGCCATGTTGATTACCGAATACTACACAAACCGAGTAGTGGAATATATAGATTCTACATGCCGGACCGTTTGGGCGAGAGGATTTTTGCTAAAATATCTACTTCAATTATAAACAACAGGTTTAGCCTAAACAAAATACCTCGAAATTAATAAGGATTACAAACCCGAACTGCAATGGAAGTTCCAAATTTAGAATGATTTGATATTATTCAGACACACTGTGTATAACTTTTCCGTGGCACAAGGGTAACGCGCTCGCCTCGTGAGTGAGAGGTCTCGAGTTCGTATCCCAGTCGAGAAAACTTTTTTTTTTGTTAAATTCTTTTTTTTAAGTGTTTTTGTTAAGGAAGTAGCCATGATATACAAAGATAAAGTGTGACTGTCGTAAAAAAAAGGACATAAATGATTTTTTGATGCAACTCTAGTTATGCAGAATTACGGATGTATCAAACTCTGGTGCCTTACAAAAGGAATTATAATACATAAAAATAAACTTATACAGGAAAATGCATACAGATATACAGTACGATTGCAAAGATCAGAAAATACCACAGAACTTGCAGCCGTTTGATTCTTTATAAATATACATGCTTATAGTAAGCTCCAGGATTATTTACATCTGTGTTAAACAACAGTTAAAGTCGTTACAAGCCCTAATTTAGAATAATATGGTTTTCTTCAGGCCGTTCACATATAAATTCACCGTGGCTGAAGGGTTTTCGGGCTCGCTTAGGAAGCGAGAGGTCTGGAGTTCAAATCCCAGTAAAGGTTACTCATTTTTTTAAATTGTTAAAGTCAAATAAACATTGGATTGAATATCAGTGTTGCAATTAGTCTAATAGCCAATTTACTACAATTAAAACGCTGGAAAGCATTGGTGGCACTAAACATATAATCTCACAACCTGCACCTTTCTTACATTCTGAGACCCAAACAAATTCAGCGCCTTCTGTGCTTTGATTATATATTTCCCCGCTATATTGAAATCCTTCCGCGAACTTCTTGTGCAGCCTGATCATGGCTCGAACCTATGGCCGTCAGAATACACTACCGCAGCTCTACCAAATGAGCTATCTGGCCGCCTACACAATATCGCTTAACCCATTTCTTCATGAGCATTTTTAAAAATGGCTGTTTTCATTGAAAAGCCCCTTGTTACAAGTTCAAATTGCTATGAAACTATAAAAAAGGATTCACCGGCACATATGTTGACTGGACCATAGCTTTTGTAACCGCATACTTAATGTTAAATTTCCTGTAACCATGGCAACAAGGGGAAATCTCAAAATTGCCAAAAAAAATCGCTATTTTGCGTTGGTTTTTCCATCAAAATTGAATTCAAAGTGATGCAACTTCTCAACGGATGGAGATAGAGTCAAAGGCTTTTCATCGTAGGTTACACGTTACCTTAAGGTCGACCTTTGGCCATATTTTGCCTCTCACAAGTCCTAAGTCAAAAATTTTCAAGGAGATGAGGGGGTCTGCCGACCTCCTTTCAAGCCCCAAACAGAAGGAGGCCCCTTCTCCCTCTAGCACCCCCTTGATGTATCTATTTGATAGGTGATGGCACCGAAGAAGTGATCACTTTTTTAAACATCATTAGACAAACGAAAACAAGTGTTTGGGGTCTAAATAAGGCATTTGTTTCTCTTTTTGGGACCTCAAAACGGGAGGGGGGGGGGGTTATAAGGCATAACTAGACGTCTATATGAAGTATTATGGTAAACAGTGAATAGTTCTAAACCGTATTCCCCCCTTTATTCAGAGCAATGTGAATAGTCCATGCTATAAGAAGTCACATGATGAGAAAAAACATGCAGCCTGACTAGGACTCGAACTCGTGACACACAGAACAATGTACCGTGACTGTAGCGACTTAGCTATCTGGCCGCTTGAATATTTTCTTTTTTATAGTGAATATTCTGAACCGTGACCGATATGTATAGATATTTTAATTAACAGGTAGATTAATTCTAAATGAATACAAATAAGTAAAAAAAAATACTTACTCATAGTCTAAATTGAAATAACAACCAAGTATCTTTATAATTATTTTTTACTAACACGGGCTGAGACGGTTACTGATAGTGCCATTATTTATATCACGTCAATTTAAAGATGAAAACTGTACTAATGTATGCACTATCATTATCTAATTCTTTGTACAGTAATTCTTTGTGCCATGTTTAATTTTTTGCATCGGGGGGCACCGGGCGAAAAAAAACATCAAAATACATCAAAGGAGTCACTTAATCGTATTTTCATGTTTTATGCCTGGTGTCCAGTTACTTTTATGTACTATGCCGGTTTTTATGTAGCACAAATCAGCCACCATAAAATTTAGTACACACATTTATTCAAGTGCAAGCAAAAAGATCTACTCTATGAAAAAAATTGAAGGAGTGTTGGCTCTGGTCGAGGCATGGAGTTTGAGTCCGATGTTCCTCCGATACAAAAAAAGAGAAAAAAGACAGGGACTGTCCTTTTCAAACTATGCACATGCAAGAGATAAAAAAGAAAAAAAACAAAGAAAAACAAAAAAAAAAAACAATTCCGATTATGATATTTTTGAGACTTGATAAATTGTATTTCTTGATCCAAGTTTATGGACAATTTCTTCGCTAAACGGGCCAGTACCGACCTACTGGCAAAGAGTGTGTTGGATATATATCTATTTTGCCATGCAACCACCCGGCGGAATTTCACCATGAGCCCTGTCATCACTGGTAAAGGACACTAATTTAACCTCAATTCTGGATAGGTTCTATCTGTCATATCTCACAAGTTCACATAAGAATATTTTGAAAAAAAAAAAACAGTAAGTAAAGCTGTTCCGAAGTTAGACATATAATCACAACACTCAGGATAAGTCACCCTCAACAATTTTCCCATAATAAACTCTATTTTAAATAAATTATTGGCCAGCTAACACTGGGTAAAATCATACAAATGGTAGCGGTGGCCTAGTGGTTAAGGTGTCTGTCTCTCAACCCATGGATCATGTGTTCGAGCTCTAATCGGACCACAACAATGTTTCTTCATATTGCACCAGTACTGGTTGGTTCCAGGAAGCGGACTCGAAAATGGTTAGTATAAGTTGCAAGAACTTGTTTCGCAGTCGAGCTTAGATAAATCATGTTTAAAGCTGCACGCCTCTAGATGAGCCAAAATATGTCAAGAAATTAAATCTTTAAAAAAATGTATTAAGATCTTAAGAAAAGTTATATGATTCAGTATTTAATTTATAAATTACATTTTATATGCGATTAATGACTGATTTTGCAGTATCAATCACTATAATTATACTGCGTTACTAACGCAGTAAGAGGTATTTATGTATATTTTGACCTCTTTTTGGTAATTTACGTGGATTGTAAATGCCGTTTGCAATGTGTAAGTTCACGTCACAGTATTATACTTTTAAATACATTTTCAAAATCTTAATGAAAATTAGCATGAATGTGGAGGCATGCTGCTTTAAAAAAATCCTTAACACATGTAAACTAATCAATACATGCACTATCAATTATAAATTAAAATGTCAGTCTATAATGTCCCTATAATAATAATACTGTAAATGTATTTGTAAATACATTCATATTATACAGTCTAATCATATATAATATAAATATACTGTATGCAACATTTATTTAAATATCCTGTATGTTGTAATTGAGGATGTATATCACACTTAAGTGAAATTATATACATTTGTATATGTATATAATTATGCTTAAAAGCGATTTTGAAACATCAAAGAATATGTAAAATATGTACTGCAAATATGTGTACATATTATATGTAATCATAAAAATATATGCATTTATTTCTTATTGAAAAATTTGACTTAGATTTAATAGAAAATAGATTTTATATTACCTCCCTATATCTACATGAAATGTTAAATTCGGTAATATCTTTATAAATAATGCTTTTTGGAACTTACATAATTGATATATCTTAATTTGAGCATCATATTTACGATATAAAATAATAAAGAAATTGTGATACAGGATCTTTAATACAAGTCCAACTAACATTGGTACTTGAAAGGAATTCAAAATCGAGTAGAAAGAAAACTATAATGTATAGTATAAAAGTAAAAAAAATCTCAAATAGTCTATATCATATAAAGATTGAGTTGTGTCTAAGCTCCAAATGTATATCTCTTAGAGTAACAAATACTGTACCTCTTTCAACCTTCCATTTGACTCTAAATAACAACTGACAGTATATACATAAAAGTTTAAAACTAAACCTAAGAATTTTATCCTTTCTCTGTTTCATTTTTACATGGATATGTGCACTTATATGCATAGCTGTAGTTTTCAACCTTTCATTTTACCACAGGTTATTTTATTACCAATTTTTATACAAAGAAAGAAATTAATTTCATTTGTAATTAATATCACATAGTGATAAGAGTATTCCTTTAGCAAAATACCTGTAGGTATGAACACACCGGTTTATTCTTAGCTCCTACAACTGAGGGAATACTCCTTTGCATATTTATTCGACTTGATAAATATCAAGATGATAAACTTTTTAGTTGACAAAACGTTTCAAATATATCAAATCAAAAAACCATTTCCTTTGCAGGTAATGACAGAAAAAAGGTTCTCTTTTGTTATGAATAAGATATCTATGTTGTTCTTTGCGAAACTGCATTGCCAAAATATGTTCAATAGTTTTGCCTTGATTTTCCTTACAATTTTACAGAAGGTACAAAGAGGGTTATGATTTAATTAATGTGACAATAGTTGATACCGATCTTTCAATGCAGAATCAATAATTGTAAATGGCATTTCGTATATTTTTACGTTTGTGTAGTCAAAATTTAAATCAAGATTTTGTATCCTAGGACCCATCTAATCAATGAGCTTACGATTGTATAGTACAAATTTGATCTATATAACTGCCGTTTGCTCGATTTAAGACTGTATGATTAACAGGTTATAAAAAAGTACTTCAAGTCGCATGACGTGAGGATGCAAGTCGAAATAAGGCATGTTTGTATTGTTGAAGGCTCCCAAGATATACATCCGACTCCTATTTGATGAAATTAGAATGAATAAGAGTGTCTTTGGTATTGAATAGGATCTATTTTTATGCTTTACATGCCATGTCTACCACTCATTTATTATTAAGTGTGAACACAATAAAGGTATTGCTATGTTTTAGGAGTAGCTCAACAAGCAAGCGTGAATTTTAGTGTAATATACATTTGTATTTATGCAGATCTAAACGAATGAACTGCAGGTAGACACGATTTTAGAGTTTACAAACATTCTACCAGAATTAATAGAATTTGAGAACACCCTAAACGAAAACATTTTACAAAGATACTCGATCATCGACAAGTCTTGCTGTTTGTTGAGAACCTACAGAAACAACTGGCCTGCCGTATCCATTTGATGGACCAATGGATCAAAGTGTCGTATCCAAATGATATTTCAAAAATAATTGACTTAAACTTTTGAATAAGAATTGAATCTCAACATTTTCCAATTTATAATTTGTTCTGATTAGCATAACATGAAAATTGTGTAGAAACATAGTGATATCTGATCATAAATATTACAGAAACAATTTAGAAGCAACATGGCGCCAAATTAAAGGTCTATGCACCTGAGAAAGTATACCATGTTTGTCAATAAATAAAAGAGGTAAGCCTACATTTCATCAAATGACACAGCTATGAATAGTATCTATTTTACGAAAATGTCTTCATATTTAAACTAAAAAAATCGTTTCAGAGCCAAATCTGGATTTGCCGCTTACACGATATACACCTCTTTAAAAGAAAACGAATATCGATCTTAGAGCCAGTCCTTGACTTGATGCTTGCTCAATATTCTTTACAGATCTCCCCATTTTTTATCAAATATTTATGCATGTAAATAAGTATCAATATATAAATATACAACTTATGAACATATTTCACATTTTGAATTGCTTTAAAGTGTTTATTTCATCGGGTAAAGAAAAATACAGAAAATAAGAAAGCACTAAAGTAGCAATAAAAAGGTAAACATCATTACTGTTGAAGAATAAAGTTGTGTGATAAATAAGACATAATTGATTGCTGAGCACAGAAGGCCTAGATACTATAAGCTAGCATAAAATCATTGGGAAGACAAATAATCATACTAATTTCAACCGCAGAAATGTATTGGCCTATGGGAGGGGACATATCCTACATAAGTACTCTAATTATTAATGTTTATCATAAAACAGTAAGTTTCATTTTGTTAAAGTATAAATCTATTCTATCGATATCATTAATCACTCTTTGATCAACTTGATTCGTTTCTGTTGTCAGACTTTCCTTATCTTTAGAGAATTTTATTGAGTTCTATATCATATAGCATTGAAGTTGGATGTTCGTGAAGTTAGCCAGACAGCCGGAGCAGCCGGAACAGCCGGAACAAATTTTTGTCTCGTCCGGCTGTTCCGGCTACTCCGGCTAGCCGGAATCAGGTTCCGGCCGAATCGGCCAGCCAGAGAAGATACAGTAAAACCTGTGCAATAGACAATTGGTTAATTCCATAATGTAGTTTCAAATTACTTATCACCTCGATCTCGGGCTATTCCGGCTGGCCAGAAAAACCAAAATGAAGGCTATTTTAGATAAAAAAATAATCCAGGAACACATTTATGAATATTTGTGTCGTGCAAATTGTGGCCGTGGTTCCGTTGGCAAAGGTGTGTCCATCGGGAATGCTCTAGTATTTTGCCGACGAGGAGCCGAAGATCGTGCTATAAATGGTAATTTCAACTTTTATCTCGCCAATTCCGGCTGCCCTCTGTGAGGCTCAGCCTCAATTGCACAGAACCCCTATATGGCGGTATGGTTAGGGATTGACCGTGTGTCCGCTGGCACAGGTGTGTTCTTCGGGAATACTTTGGTTTTTGCCGACGTTGAGCCGAAAATCGTTCTATACATGGTCATTTCAACTCATATCTGGCCATTTCCGGCTGACACCTGTGAGGCCCAGCCTCATTTGCACAAAACCCCATATGGTGGGAAGGTTAGGGAGTTTAACCGTGTGTCTGCTGGCATAGGTGTGTCCGTTGGGAATACTTTGGTATTTTGCCGACGTTGAGCCATAAATCGTACTATAAAGGGTCATTTCATCAATATCTCGCCTATTCCGGCTGCCCTTTTGAGGTCCAGCCTAAATTTCGCAGAATCCCATATATTTGGATGGTAAGGGGGACCGTGTGTCCGCTGGTTTATTTGTGTCTGTCAGAAATACTCTGGTATTTTGCATACGTTAACCCAAATATCAGAATATAAGTGATAATTTTAGCTCAAATTTTGCCATTTCCTTAAATGTCTCCTGTGATACCCAGAACCAATTCCGCAGAATGCCATATAGTGGGGTGGTTATGGGGCTGACCGTGTGTTCGCGGGTATAGGTGTGTCCGTCAGGAATACTCTGGTATTTTGCCGATGTTGAGTCGAAAATCGTACAATACATGGTCATTTCAGCTCATATCTTGCCAATTCCGGCTGACCCCTTTCTCTTGTGATCCCAAGGTTCAGTTCAACAGAAACCCATAAACTTATATTCTTAGGTACGAAAGACCAGTGGGGACATTTCAACTACATGAATTCCCGATTATATCTTCGTGAATTCACGAATTCAACTTCGTGAGTTAACGTTTTCAACATACGGAAATCACGAATTTACGATTTAAACTTCAGGAATTCACAACTTCAACTTCATGAATTCACGATTTCAACTGCACGAGTTCATGATTTCAACTTTCAAATCACGAATTTACGATTTTAACTTCACGAATTCACACTTTCAGCTTCATGAATTCGCGATTTCAACTGCACGAGTTTACGATTTTAACTTCTCTAATTCACGATTTCAACAACATGTATTCACGGTTTCAACTTCACGAATTCGTGGAGATGAATCCGACATTTCTTTTTAGTAAATGGTATGTTAAAAGTCATTTACATGAAGAAAGTATGCGGCCAAATAGTTATCATCGCCATGTTCATACAATTATATAGCATGATCAACTTATTTATTGTGGTAAATCATATTTTCTGTTTTTCACTATCTATACATCCAACTGAAACTGTGTATTGTAAATGTCTGTAGACAAAAAGGCTTGTTATTTATTAGATTCGGGAGGGGGTTGGGGGTGGTTGACATTCAACAGTCAGTATATGTTTAGGTAAAGTATATCAATGATAACAAGTTTTGCTGTAAGATGAAGTTACAAACTTTTAAAATGAAATCAAATACATGTACGATGTTATTATATTTATTTTAAGTTGATCATGTTAACCTTCCCTCTTAAGCTTTTTTCCTTTATTGAATTGCTTATTTTCATTTTTTTTAATATGACATATATTAAACGGGTACTTTCTAATTTGTGTAATTTTACATTAACTTTTTTTATTGATATTTTATAAATTTATGTGATTTGTTAGAATTTCGTCGAAGTGAAGAGCACCATGAACAAATTAAAAAGACAAAATCAAGAATACAAAATCGATTTTTCAGAATTGAGAAGAATTCAAACGATGTTATATAGAGGACAGAAAGGTGGTGGGATGAATATAAACTAATGTAAAAACACTCAATTAAGACAAACATCGTGACTGAACCAACGTGGTCGTAATTCAGGGTTGGTCTCAATTGTGGATATTCTTATCATTGCTTAAATACTTTATGACCATGACTTTATAACCTACAAATACAATAATTAAGTATGTTATAATATTTAATCTGATTAGAGCAAAACAAATTTCTGAAGAAAAGCTAAAACATTGTATAAAATTCCATTTGGTCTGATTTAAATATTAATTATAGTATGATGTGCATAATTCAACTATCAACTAAGAAATGAATTCTTTCCAAAATAAATGTGCTGAAAGCAAAATTAAACCACAGTGACGCAAACATTTACTTTCTCACCTTATTTCATATAATAACCCAATAACAGTTGTTAACACCGTCATGCCAAAGAGAATTTAAACAGAAAATAACAACAAAATTGTGATTTATTACAGTAAGGTGTTGAGTGTAACATCAGCGGTCTCAATAGTAGGTTAAAAAAACGATTAAAATAAGGAATTTGGAACTGAATCTGGTGGTTTTAAAAGTGGATAAGCAGGGTGGTCTTAATTTTGAATCATGTAAACATTGACATAAAGAACAGAAAATACTGTTCTTTTATCAAATGGTCTAAAAGCGGGGTGGTCTTAATTCCGGGATGTTCTTAAGACATGTAAGAACAGAGTCTACTGTATGAAATAGAAATTGCTTCGGATAGTAGGTAGTTTGAACAAGGAAAAGATAAATATAAAAATATTCTAGAGAGTTGCCTGCTTTCATCAAACATTGTTCTATTTGATTCATCGTTATATAATTTAATGTATGGACATGGGGAATGCTCTATTCAATCATGAACAACCGCATAATGCTCAGCTTTGATATATCCTATTTACAAAGTTGACTCCCTTTAAATATTATTACCATTTGCAATTCAGTTTCAATTTAGTTTTAGAGTATTAGTTTCGAACTGGCCAGGTCAAATTTACAAATAAAAATCAAATATGAAATTATTTCAGATAGTTGAGCTTCTAAATATCTAAATGTGCTATATTTCATGTTTCAGTGCATAGAATCGTGTTTCAAATAATTGGGGAAAAAGGAAAAAGGCGGGAAAACTCATCATAGAAATATTATTTGCAAATACATGTATGTCGTTATCACCTGTTTGAGGAAATTTCTATTTAATTAAGGTCAAATTTTCAGAATTGAACAAAAATAGTAAAAGGAAGAAACATTACAGTAATGAATAAATATTAGTATATAAGGAGGCAGGATACCAGAGTATTCCCGACGGACACACCTATACCCGCGGACACCCGGTCAGACCCCCTAACCATCCCACCATATGCGGTTCTGCGGCATCGAGTCTGGTCCCAACAGGGGCCAGCCGGAATTGGCCAGATATGAGCTGTATAGTACGATTTTCGGCTCAACGTGGGCAAAATACTAAAGTATTCCTGACGGACACACCTGTAGCTGCGGACACCCGGTCAGACCACCTAACCATCCCACCATATGCGGTTCTGCGGAATTGTGTCTGGTCCCCACAGGAGCCAGCCGGAATTGGCCAGATATGAGCTGTATAGTACGATTTTTGGCTCAACATTAGCAAAATACCAGAGTATTCCCGACGGACACACCTATAACAGCAGACACCCGGTCAGACCCCCTAACAATCCCACCATATGCGGTTCTGCGGAATTGAGTCTGGTATCCACAGGGGCCAGCCGGAATTGGCCAGATATGAGCTGTATAGTACGATTTTCGGCTCAACATTACCAAATACCAGAGTATTCCCAACGGACACACCTACACCCGCGGACACCCGGTCAGACCCCTAACCATTCCACCACATGCGGTTCTGTGGAATTGTGACTGGTCCCAACAGGAGCCAGCCGGAATTGGCCAGATATGAGCTGTATAGTACGATTTTTGGCTCAACATTAGCAAAATACCAGAGTATTCCCGACGGACACACCTATACCCGCAGACACCCGGTCAGACCCCCTAACAATCCCACCATATACAGTTCTGTGGAATTGAGTCTGGTATCCACAGGGGCCAGCCGGAATTGGCAAGATATGAGCTGTATAGTACGATTTTCGGCTCAACATTACCAAATACCAGAGTATTCCCGACGGGCACACCTACACCCGTGGACACCCGGTCAGACCCCTTAACCATTCCACCACATGCGGTTCTGCGGAATTGTGACTGGTCCCAACAGAGGCCGGCCGGAATTGGCCAGATATGAGCTGTATAGTACTATTTTCGGCTCAACGTCGGCAAAAATACCAGAGTATTCCCGACAGACACACCTATACCCGGCAGACACCCGATCAGACCCCCTTACCATCCCACCATATGCAGTTCTGCAGAATAGAGTCTGGTCCCCACAGGGGCCGGCCGGAATTGGCCAGATATGAGTTGAAAGTACCAGAGTATTTCAAACGGACACACATATACCCCCGGACATCCGGTCAGACCCCCTAACCATCACACCATATGTGGTTCTGCGGAATTGAGTCTGGTCCCCACAGGGGCCAGCCGGAATTGGCCAGATATGAGCTGTATAGTACGATTTTCGGTTCAACATTAGCAAAATACCAGAGTATTTTCGACGGACACACCTATACCCGCGGAGACCTGGTCAGACCCCCTAACCATCCCACCATATGCAGTTCTGCGGAATTGTGACTGGTCCCAACAGAGGCCAGCCGGAATTGGCCAGATATGAGCTGTATAGTACGATTTTTGGCTCAACGTCGGCAAAATGCCAGAGAATTCCCGATGGACACACCTACACCTGTGGCCACCCGGTCAGACCCCCTAACCATCCACCATATGCAGTTCTGCGGAATCGAGTCTGGTCCCCACAGGGGCAAGCCGGAATTGGCCAGATATGAGCTGTATAGTATGATTTTCGGCTCAACGTCGGCAAAATACCAGGGTATTCCCGACGGACACACCTATACCCGCGGACACCCGGTCAGACCCCTTACCATTCCACTAAATGCGGTCCTGTGGAATTAAGTCTGGTACCCATAGGGGCCAGCCGGATTTGGCCAGATATGAGCTGTATAGTACGATTTTCGGCTCAACGTTGGAAAAATACCAGGGTATTCCCGACGGACACACCTATACCCGCGGACACCCGGTCAAACCAACTAACCATCCCACCATATGAGGTTCTGCGTAATTAAGTATGGTCCCCATAGAAGCCAGCCGGAATTGGTCAGATATAAGCTGTATAGTTCGATTGTCGGCTCAACATTAGCAAAATACCAGAGTATTCCCGACGGACACACCTATACCCGCGGACACACGGGTCAGACCCCCTAACCATCCCACCAAATGCGGTTCTGCGGAATCGAGTCTGGTCCCCACAGGGGCCAGCCGGAATTGGCCAGATATGAGCTGTATAGTACGATTTTCGGCTCAACGTCGGCAAAATACCAGGGTATTCCCGACGGACACACCTATACCCGCGGACATCCGGACGTACCAATTTTTCAGGTTTATGAGCTATTTCTTTTGTTCTTTTCTTTTGTTTCCTTGTGGGCAAACTATTGTTTCCTTATGAGCTAACTATTATTTACGGAATGAAGTCCTTTGTTCTCTTTTGTCCCAGTGTACCGTTAGTTAGCTCATATACCTAAAATATTTGTGCGGTCAGACTAAAAATGCAACAATACGAAAATACGAAAAGTGATACTTTGTCGTCTCTATGTGCTTTCGCATTTTTTGAATTTTGAACGCGAAGAAGCAAAAATACGACAGATTGAATGCGAATATACGACAGATTTTTGTGTCACATTTTTGCCCTCCTTCTGTCGTATTTTCGCTTTTTTATTGCCTCGAAAATGTGAAAAGCGAAAACACGAAGAGACGAAAAAGCCCAACAATGCCGTCCCTTCATGTTTTTCAACTTTCGCATTTTGAGGCGAAGAAACGAAAATACGACATGGCGTTGATCAGTCACAATATATTGTACGTCTCAAATAAATAACAGAGGTGCGTGACTGTCTGTTTTCCAACATATAATAAAACTAAATTATATGTTTTGACAAAATAATATTTATAAATAACTGTATATTTACAGAGTCTAAATTTGATTATGTCAGGTAAAGATGAACAATTTTTTTAGCGTTACTTATAGATATTTAAATGCTCTTTAAAGAAACTTTCCGCATCATTAAATATTATGACAATCTAAAAAAAAACAATTTTTTGAGATATCTGTTCATGTCATGTGTCATTTATTTATCAAATTTTGTATTTGTATATGTAATATGGTGAGGTGCTTTTTATGCTTAAACAAACAAAAAAAAATTCTGTTCTACAGTTAAACTTCGTTCGCGATCGAATACCTCCCTTCGCTCGAACTCATCGCCCAGTCCCGGCAAAATTCCTATTTAGAATCCCGGACGATTCCCCTTCCATATTATTTTCACAACCCAGACATTTCCCCTCCCGTTATTTTAATAGGGCGGACTTTTCCCCTCCCGTTAATTTAGCAGAGCGGACAATTCCCCTCCCATTTTTTTAGCGGAGCGGACAATTCCCCTCCCATTTTTTCACATTGCGTGTAAAAAAATCTATAACCATTCTTATTAAAGATGACAGTTTTTACTCTTAACAATAAACTGTTAAAGATCGGAACTTTTAACAATCATTATTTCACAAAAGTGACATTATACCGCCTTTAGTCATTGCCGCCGCTGCTTAAGATAAACAAAATGTCATTAAAAAATCTATAATCATTGCCGCCCTTAATTAAATGTGTCCTTGATTGCAAAACCAATTAAAAATGAAGGAGAATATTCCTACAAATGTGTTCAATCATATATAAAATCAAAATGATCACTGATATTTTGTGTTAGGACTTCATGTACTGATTCAATATGGTGAATATGATTTTCTAATCATAATGACGATGATGACAGTTCAATTTACTATAACATGTGCATAATATATTCTTTGCAAGAATCTACAGCTTAAATGCTTTTTGGTTTCTTTATCAATTGTTCTTTTATTGTTTTGCCGCTGCAAAAATGTATATTACCTTTCAAATAAAACAATATTATATAATATATATATTCAACAGTCACGGGAGGGAAATTGTCCGCTCTGACAACAGCGGGAGGGGAATTGTCCGGGTTGTTAAAAGAACGGGAGGGGAATTGTCCGGGTTGATAAAAGAACGGGAGGGGAATTGTCCGCCGTAAAAAAATAACGGGAGGGGAAATGTTCGGGTTGTGAAAAAACATTCAAATTTACTGGGAGGGGAATCGTCCGGGAGGGGAATTGTCCGGATACCTCCTATTTAATATATATTGTTCTACCTCGGATCGCTCGAACACCGATCGCTCGAACTCTCAAACCTGCTTTCTGGTCCCTTCGACAGAAATATACCTAAAATCACACCTTTTCGGTCGAACACAAAAAGACAACAAAAGTTGCGGGTCGACATGTTCTAATTAAGTGACAGCCAGCGACACATGTTTTTAACACCTCGTGATCGTGATAAAGGCTATTATGGTTAATTGATACAAAATTAGAGGTGTTGTAATTGATTTGTTTGTTATATTTATCATTTGACAGTTAAAAAGTGCTTATTAATCGGAATTTACATCGTGTAAAAATCAAACCGTACGCGCATCGCCACAGTGCATGTTGTTTACAACGTGGGGTACCCAACGGGGAAATTTAGTGTGTATATTACCCGTCTGGCTCGGTAATGTCAATTTCTTTCGGGTGACCAATATCCAATCAAAAACGAGGAAAAAATCTGGAAGGGTAATAAATTTGTTTGTTTTAAACATTGTTCAACAAGATTGCCCAATCGAACTCAACCATTTACAATATGCACGAATAGATAAACACAGTGTACAGTGACATTAGTCTTGTGCCTCTTTCTCAATGTCGAGCTGGAATGTGCAGCTGGCTCGATATTCAGCACACCATCTAGCTCGACGTTCGCTTTTTCCCTCCTTTTTGAATGTCGAGCTAGAAGGTGCAACTGGCTCGATTTTCAGCATATTTATCAGTACTCGACAATTCGTTTGGCGTCTCTTTATGAAAATGTATATAATCTTAGGGATAATGTGCACAGCTTACTCAGCGATCAGATTTTTGCTATTCAGAACAAATAAGTATAATCATGAAGTTGGTATACAGAATCTACGATATGCATGTGTTCAGTCCTAGCTCATCATCACACGTCACGAGATGCTGATGTCTAATGTTAAGTGGCCGTAATTTGTGAGTATCAAATTATATACTGCCTATTTGTAGATCTTATCTGGGTAGCGTCGTAGGTACTAGGGAATAAATCAGAAGAGAAAGAGTAGGACAGATTTAAGCATACAGTTAATCATATAAACAGCTCATTAATATTTCATATATATTGCAGCAATAAGTAGCCTGTTGCCTATAAAGAAGAGAGATATTCATATTTACAATTTATGTTGATACGAAATTCTTAATTTGACTTCGCGCATGACAGCAGAGCAATTCGTAAGACTGAGATATTTAGATTTCGAATATTCGTTGTGGAGAAATTCTGCTTAATGGGAAGAAGTCGTCTTGTCGAATAAGCTTAGTGATCATGACCTTTTTTTCTCTTCTAAAGAAGAGGGAGGGCACATTCTTGATCTTTTTTTAATCATTATTGTAATAAAACAACCAAATCATTGCTAAAGGAACTCCACTGAGGTCAAAATGCCTACAATATAATTTTGATTTTACTTTTTTAAATCGGTAGACATTTGTGGTTTTATTTTTTTATTCAGCAAATTACTCTGAAGTACTTACTCATCATCAAAAAAGCTCCTCACATTACTTGAAAATCTTTCTGTTATCTCATCATGTCTGGCATCATACTCTGCTGGGTATGATTTAATGTCTTGTAATATGCGTGTATCAACCGAACTTCTCTTGTCCTTCCGTTCTTAGGGAAATGATTATTCAGCGGACCAGCGATCAGGCCTAACTTATCACGAATAACCATCATCCAGTTCATTTCGATTCGCAATACACTGAGTAGTTATACTCATTCGTTAATCAACATCTAAGAGGCGTTGCTGCCGCCCTGGATCCACGTTTCTGTTAATAACCCTTTTTACTCCTGGTCTTACTGCACACCACCCTTCTCACACTTAGCATATCATTCCGTATGAATATGCATTTATTCGAAATATTGAACAACTTGATTGTTCCTATATGAAAATACACCGCTACTCTGCATGATGTTTTTCCTTCACTTCTGCGGTCTTGAATCGGAGTACTGGCTCTGAGAGCAAGTACGTTGTTACATGGCGCGTATCTGAGATTTTCTATTATGAGTATTCCTTATCTTACGGATGCCTGCTGGTCTGTTCAACGTGGTTGCTTGGCTATTTGCAAGATGTTTCTCTGTACCAGAGTGACATCGCATGCAGATATCGTGCCCTGGTGTTTATGAAAATGCAGTGCAGTGAGACTGTGAAATGTTGGGTGAATGTTGATTCACCAGAGAATGTATTCCCTTCTGGAGCGTAGTCAAGTTGACATAATACAATATATAATTACTGATAGTGAGTATTGTGCCGCCAGCGACATTCATCTTCTCTCGATATCTTGGAGTTCTTCTTAGCATGCACATTCGCGCAACTCTATCTTTGAACTCCCTTAGTTGATCATCTGTCAGTACTTGACCTGTATAATTAATGTTACAAACTCGTGCAGAATTTAAATCGCTAAGCATATTTACCTCACACTCACGCATTAGTCATATGTAGCTCATACAACTTTTATTTACAGAAAAAGCGTGAGACACTTGGTACTACCTTGCATCACCGGGTACCGTAGAATATATTTTTAAACTGTATGTAAACTCAATTGTGTCAATCACAGTCAACGTTTTCTAATACCTCTGTATGAAATTAACTCAGCTATAATGTTATTTTTTGTTTTGTTACTTGCATACCTAGTCCCGAATAAGACCCGTACTACTGTCGTTCAGTTCTTTCTACTTATATTACTTGACTCTACGTGATAGGAGTATCACCCGAGTACGGGTGTCTTTCTGTTTAGGAAAGACCTGGTTCCACGATTTCATCGGACATCGCCGATGGAGGAGCGCGTGGAGAACGCTCACGAGGTGTTTTTTATGATTAATTCGTGACCACGTTTTGGTTAATTGTTGTCTTTGCCTTAAAGCAGGGAAGGATCGATGGTACAGATGGCACGATATACCGCAAGTTACACATCACGCACGTTCTAACTATGGATTTAAGAGCTGCATTTGATGTAAATAGCATCCAAATGATGTGACGTTTCTCACAGGCGCATATACAAGTATAGTCTTTATATACCGTTCTGTTTAAATATATATAATTTGCATTTAACTCTGCTTTCTCCCTTTTAAATAATAATCCAAAAAAAGCTCCAGTGTGTCAGTTTGTCATAATAAAGTCGAGATGGGTCTGTAATGGAAGGTATGATGACTAGAATGAATATATTATGTTTGATAGTCATTTCGTATCAGACATTGTTGTTTCTAGGACATTTTGCTGCCGGACAAGTCTGCCTCCTCAGTGTCGTCGACGTTTGCTTTCCTGTTTTTTTTTTCTTGCTATGGCGACTTGTCATATGTGTCAGAGGGCAATCTCTCTTGTATTGAATCTTTATAGTATGTGGAATTTAACATGGAATACGTTTCTATTTAATTCTTTCTTTTATTGGATGTCGCTCCAGTTTTGTGTTTTCATTCAACTTGCGCGAGAGGAAGTTTTGTGTATTGCATTGCAACCATCGTTGAATTTCTGACATATGGAGATGAAGTTTGTGAAAATTTAGAATGCGTATATGTGCAACTTTTTTAAAGATCGGGGGGGTGCAAATGTACGCCCTTTTCCAGAGAGATATGAAGTAACAACTGTCCACCGACTTGCAATACTTCCGTAGGGCAATTGTCCGGAGTACCTAGGAGACTAAGGCGATAAGACTTGCATTATGAAGTATCAGGGTTGCAGATGACAATGAATCAATATTATGATTGGTTGGATAGTAGAGCAGAATTAAAGGTTGTGTATCGAATAAAAACAATGATCGTTCGAGCATACATAGAATCTGTATTGATCCTGAAATTCGCTATTACACTTATATCAGCATGTGTGCGTTTTACAAAATTCTGGTTTTTTATGAATCACAGTCTTTACCGTTTTAGGTGCGGGTAGTTGCTAGAAATTCATATATGGAGATTGTTACGTACAAGTGGCACTGTTAAGTAACATGGTAGCTTTGTTATATTTTGGCATGGATCTATATTAGCAAGCGTCTCTGGTATTATATGATTGTATACAAAGTTGCTTAATTAAGCGTGTTCGGGGTTGTGTTTATTGCATTCTTTTGAGAACTTAAGTGCGTTCGCTTTTTCGACGGTTTTTCAGGCCAAGGTGGGAACTTGGTGGGTTCGATTTTTTCGACGCTCGCGTGGAGTACGAGAGAAAGAGAGTGCTGCTCATATCTCGATAGATGCAATAGAGGAGGGGACATAAGCGTGGGATTTAACAATCTGAGTGATCTCCGCGGTTGGTTATGGTCCGCGGGTATTAAGTTTAGAGTCAACTGCGTTTCCATTGCTTAAAGCATATTCTATGGGCGTTATTTTATAACACTAAATTTCGTTTGAAAAGGACATATTCTCGTTATAGGATTTTCGTATTTGAATTTCCGGTAGATTCCGTTTACATTATATATTTGAATACACTTTGATGTACTCTCTGTCCTTCATAATTTATTTTCATAATATTGTTAATAGTGAGTGTTTGGGAGAGTAAGTTGCTAAGGTCTTCTCACGAGTTATATGTTTATGTTACAATCATATAAACAGTTTTATTTTCATTTCATTTTACTATTGCATATTATGTATGTCTTTGCATTGCGGTCTATTTTTTACAACGTGTATTCATGACTCTGTACTGTAATCTCTGACACTGAGGCAGACCTGTGACACGTTGTCAAATAGTTAGAGATACGTTGATCTTTTCTTGTTTACAGGTCATACCGTAATAAATATATTGATCTTCTATTTCTACATAGATTGGAAGTTGTGTGTAATTTACACGTGTGGAGTGAACTGTCACCCGTAGCTAGATATCCTATGTCCGAGTGTTTTGTGCGATGCTTATTTACTGTCCAAGGATGATAATTTGGACTTAACGGTACATGGGAAAGTCCAAAAACGGGGTTATCTGGATTATATTATCCGATATCGTAAAAGTTAACATTTACATATACTATATAGCATAATTCTTACAGTATCGTTTGTATATTACCTTTATGGCTCTGCCGGTAGATCGAAGTTAGTGTAACTTTTAATATTTTGAACTCATAGGTTCGAACCCAACGTAGTGCCATTTTATAACCACAGTTTTTTCTTCTTGCTCTGTTTTTATCTTTATTATTTATTTATTTTTCGTTTTCCTTTTTGATTTCTTCTTATAATGTATATTTTATAGTATATATTTTTTATTTCTATTATATTTTCTTTTTGTATTTCTTGATCGCAGAGTTATAAAATATTCGATCTCATATTCATGTATCTGTATATTTTTCTTTAACAATTGACTGTTCTGCGGTAAAAAAAATGTGTCATACCATTAGTCGAACTTCTGCCTGTACGGGTAAAACACATTACTGACACGGTTGCTCTACCTACTGCGCTAACAGGACATATGATAACATGCAGTTTTATTTTCATTATTATAGGTTGTGGCATTGATCTGCCTAACCTATTTTTCGCATTGTTATTAGTCTTTGTTAAAGGCTCAAGTTATCATTCTAGGACTTTAGTCATAGTATATGTACAGCTCGAATTCGCTATTCCTTTCATTATCTGTTTACATCATTATTGACAAAAAGGGGTGTCGATAATTCTTATATAAAAGGATCCTATTTATCGCCTTAATATTTAATCACCTAAACAATTACTCATCTTTTATATGTTTAGCGTAATAGCGCAGTGGTTGAGTGTTGGCTTCGTCAGTGTTGAGACCCTGGTTCGATTCCTGGAAAAGGTATTTTTTCTTTACTTAATTTTATTTGTGTTTAGATATTTTTCGTGAATTTCTTTCACACAATTCTATAAGAGAACTTTTATTAAGTTAGAAACAACAGAGTTTTAAATATAATTAAATTGACAATACTATTCAATCTGTTCAATGACTGTTGAAATAAAATACATTCAATTTTTCTAAACTTTTATATGTGCTACTTTGAATTGTACAAAATATTAAATAAATCACAGGTTTATTAAAGAGAATATGAAACTGTTTTCTGAAAGTAAAAACCATACTGGCACAAAAACATATTGCACAATTGCAGATTTGAACTCGAAATTTTTTTTTCACATGAACTCTTCATAAACTGAACTCTCTGACCACTACGCTACTCGAATTTTCATGTCCATATCCATTTTTATTTACTATATTGCAATAAAAATACAAAATGTAATAACTGAATAACTTGCACAACCCATTATGTCATAATGGTACGGCCGATTAATGTAAATGTTATCGTGTTCGACTTATAACTACGTATATTATTATATTTTGTAAATATATGTTATAAATAAATATCTTGGATATTTACAGGTATTGCGTCCTTAGTCTTATATACGTGAACCGAATATGCAAATAACTGCCGACTGGGCTACGTCAACAATGGCGCCCAACTTGGTTCAACTGTATCCTCCACAAGAAATCAGTTGATAAGACTGGACCAACATATGATTTATTATTGAGTTCCAAATGTTTTATGTGTGATGCATTTTGAATTGCGTAAAAAACTAGAAAAAGTACTCAAGAAAAAAATAAACGTAATAAGAAATAGACTAATTCATAAGCATGCTCTCACAGCAGTCAGCGTTTTTAAATTAGTATCAGCCATATTAAATTACTGTTCGTATTTATTTTAGGTATTTGCTCAATTCCAACCAAAACCATGATCAATTACTGAAAGGAAGTAAACTTGTATTTTAAGATTTAACTTACTTCTTTCTACCAACTCTTTTTAAGGGCTACTTTATAAAGTGTTCATTTCATTGGGTAAAGAAAAATACAGAAAATAAAAAGCTAAAGTCGCAATAAAAATGTGGAAAAGAAAGTTGTGTGATTAATTAGACACAGATATTATAAGCTAGCATAAAATCATTTGAACGTCAGGCAAATAATCATACTTATTTCAACCAAAGAATGCAAAATTTCTTGGCCTATGGGATGGGACATCCTACATGAGTACTCTAATTATTAATGCTTATCATAAAACAGTCCTTATTTTTAGAGAACTTTATTGAGTTCTTTCTAATATAGCATTCATTGAAGTATTTCTTCATTGAATCAAAATACAGAGAATTTGATATACTTTATTTCACTGTTATTCATTGTAGTTTGGTCGTTATCAAAAATAGTAATCTAGTATTTATTGTAGTCTAACTGACATTATCAATTAGCGTTAGGTAACTTGTAATATATATAACAGAGAAAACAGACTTGTACAGAAATAAGCTTTGTACTTACAATACAGTCCAGTCTTCTTTTCGAGTTAAGTCTTATTCAAAGAAACGAACATATTACGAAATTAAATTGGAGGATTTGATATAATCATCAGGCAACCCTAGACTTTTGTTTGAAAGAAATTGAAATTATTTGCTGATAAACGACCAGTGAGCTACAATATTTCTTAGGAACAATAGAAAAGTCATTTTGAAAGTATTTTCAGCGTAAAGAAACGATGTACATTTTGACACTACTTTGTAACTGATGAAAATACTGACTTATATAAAATACAACACGTTCTTTTTAACTTTGAAATCACAATCAAAAATGTTAAATAGCGTGAGGTCTCTTAGAAAAGCAAAATAATCAGGACACGATAAATTACACTCGGGTGCCTTCATCCCCTCTGTCGACATTCTTCTTCTAATATTAATTCGTCTCTTGAATATTCATTAAAGGCGAATTTCCGGACGAATGGAGACACGAAAGAATCGTACGTACATTAAAAAGAAGTTGATGATGGCCCTAAATCGCTCACTTGACTAAATGAGATTGCAATATTTAAGACATTGGTAGAAACACCAATTTTACAAAATTCAGAGGGCAAGGGTTATTGTATAGTTTCATCAAAATCTAACCAATATATAAGGAGAATATGTCTTTTATAGATTTTTAAAAAAAGATTTTGTTAAGCCCTCATGGCTTTATCTTGCTCTGCAGGCTGGAAACATTTGAATCATTGCTAGAGAAAACTAAACAAGGATCATTAATCAAAATTTCCCAAAATATTCAGAAGTAGATCTTGTAGAGTTTTCTACTTTTAGCTCAATTTTTGCCATTTTAATAAAAGACTACCAAATGAGATTTTCTGAAGAGTTTCATTAAAACAATATATCATTTAACACTTTTGTCTATTTGAAGCTCTGGTGACCATTGTGTTCAGCTGACCTGAACCATTTGAGCAATTTTTATAAATGTTCATGAAAGGATCAAATCCTACCCAATAGTAAATGGAGAGGTGTCGTTTAGAGGTTTGACTATTTCCAGCTCTGGTGGCCAAAGAGGTTATAAGAGGTAAACTGTGGCTCACTATGAGACAAACTGAGGTTTCTGAAAATATATTTAAATTCTAATTAGTCATGTATATGTCAGTAGTAGTATATTAGCCGGTTTGGCGTCACATACTTCACATGCACGGCGGCCTTTTTGGGATAATGTTTTGCGTTCTATAACTAGGGGATTAGAATACGGCTGAAAATAGGACGATGTATCGTCGGGAAGATTATTCATATTGGACATGTATTATAACAATGACAAAGGAGAGATATTATTATAGAGAATTATTGTAAATTTGTGTTGATTTAAAGTATATACTGACAATAATTGCGTATGAATAGATGTTTAACACCTATGTGGTGACGGTGGCATCGGATATGGTGTGTTAAATAAAAAGACAAGTTTGACGGTGACTGTAATGGTCGTCATAGTAAAAGAATAATTGCTTCAACTTATATGTCAAAACACATCATTATACATTTTTATGACTGCCCAGTGTCCTATTTGCTTATGAAATTAACTACTTAACGCCATGGTGAGGCCCAATCATTATGTCCATTAAAGCGATTAGGCTGTTTAAAATTTATATTCTTCACAACAAATCGTTCCTCGGGACACTCTGTAAGAAGAGCTTCGGTGATGTATTCCCTTGATAGAAGTTTTTCAGGGTATTCCAGAGTACCTGAATAATTCCAAGTACATCCACGTTCATAAAATAAATCTTATTGTGTTTGATGATGTGATGACAGAAATAAAATGTGATCAAAGATTTGACGATCTGTGTACAAAAACTAGACACACGTCCATTGTGTATCTCACCCAGAATTTATTATCTCAATGAAAAGACTGTAGGGATATAGCTTTGAATACGCAATATTTGGTATTGTTCAATTATCCTATAGACAGGTAACAGGTGACGATATTAACGAAAATAATTTATTCTAAATCCAGTGCCGTTTTCATGAAACGATTTGAACAAGCGACATCTAGACCATACGTTTATTTGGTGATAGGCCTGAAATCGAGCACATTGGAAAAAGATTGTTAACGTATTGACATTTTTAAGGGTAACAGTTAAGAAACAAATGAATATCAAGGATGAAATTCCGGAGAGCCAATTTCACGGTAAAGTTTCTCGTCCGATACTGGTGACGAAAGGCTAAACAACTTCACGGATCAACACTACCCGTTTTTACGAAGCTTGTGCTCGCGCTGCTAATGATGTGCTGCCGTGTCTGAGAGAGAATGAGAGAATTAAGAATTATGCCGGGTTTCTTATTAACTATTACGTATTGCAGTAGGACCCTACTCAGCAACAAATCCTTCAGTCGGCAAAGAAGCTTAGACATCAACATGACATGAATTTTACAGAGTCTATATGAATAAGCAAAATTAGGAAATAATTGTTTGCGGTTTAATGCCAAATCATAAAATCGATGATGATGTTGATAACGATTACCATAGACATGATGATCTGAAGTAAAAATCAAAAATAAAATAAGGTATAAAACAATGTAAGAAGGACGATTAATCAAATCATTGTAAAAAACAAAAAGGGTAAAGATTGGTTGATCTTTGCAGCAAAAACGGGTGTCTTTCCACCCTACCAAAAAAATGATATAATTTTAAAAAATTTAAAAACGGGTTTCTTTTAACCGATCTAGGGGGTTTTACCTTTTCGGAGGCGGGCTCGTAGCGTGGAAGCAAAGCTTAAAGAAACGGAGGAAAAGCCCATAGAAACGACAGAAAAGCTTCTATGTACACGAAGCCCTCTGTTCAATATGATTAGAAACATAGAGAACTGAAAGTGGAGATAATGAGTTTAAACAATTATATCATTCCAATACACAGGTCCCGATCCGCAAAAAAGCGTAAGAATGACTGGAATCGTCTGATATTCTAGACATGAACAATTATCAGTTAGAATATATATTGAAAATTTCCAGTGACAGTGTGCGCTGGGGACCTATTACGTGTTTAAAACGGTCATTTCGTGATTTCGAACACAGATACGACTGATGGATAATGAAATCATTTGGTGGTGTTTTCCTAAGCATGAGCCTTACGGACTTTTTACTCAATTGAAAATAGCCCTGAAAGCTTTGCGTTTGATTTTAAAAACTACTTCAATCGGAATATCTCTTGTATAATGGACGCCTACAGAACTTTTTATCAAAATGTGTTGACTATACTCATTAAACGATAGCAGGGATAAACTATTAAAGGCCTTTTCGAAGAATTGAATCCATATTAGATTGACGTACAACGGTCGCAATATTTTGACTTAATGAACATGCTTTTACTTTGTTAATGAAATTAAAATTAACATTTCTTTTGTTTTAATTCATTGAGTTTCATTGAGTTTATTCCAATTTTTGCATTTCTGTTCTCAATATTGTCACGTTAACCGAATTATAATATTTTTCTTTAATTAAATTATATTAATATACATATAAAACTCATCTTATAGCTTTCTTCATTATAAATTATTAATTTCATTTCATTTTATTCATGATGGCTTAAACCAATGTTCAATTTTCATTCTTTAATATTCATTACATCAATCATCCTGGGTTTCACTTCATCAATCATGACAAAAATTCAATACCGTCATAACTAATTCATTGAAATCAAAAAGGACAAATTAAGAATTTCTTGATATACCGCAACCAAGCGCTACACTCTGACTATTGAATGATTATGGTGGTCAATTCCTTTGCTAGCAGTTTATTTGCTTTGATCAACTGTATAAGTCGAAAGAGTAAATGTATTTTTCATTTTGAAGGGTAAAAGTCCAGTAACGCCGTTTCTTTTAAAACTGTTTGACTTACAAATAATAAAGCGTCAGTCCTAAACTAATCAAAATGCCCAATCAAAATAAAAACTCTAAATATGAAAGCAGAAGAAACAAGGAAACTTTGCTTGAATAAATGAATCATTCATGTACTAAAAATGTTACTTTTGATTTGAAAGATTTTATAACCAATCATATTTGCACCTACACTAGTGCATTAGACATATTTGAGATTCAGTCGTTATATAATCATAAATACTCTTAAATTAATTTTTGTACATGTCACATCCTCTTAGAAACGATTTATAATGATATATTTTATTCACATTAATGACGGTAATATCTATTATAAAACCACAACACTGCTTCACTATTTTTGTTTCGCACCTAAATTGAATTCATATATGTCGAAAAGATTAGTTCTAATATTGTACGGAATCTCCAGGCTCTGTACACTATTGCTACTCAATTTTAATAATCAAAGTTTTGCCTACTTTAAATAAAAAGAAGCATGGAGAGAGGTCTTTTTTGCTGCTGCTGCTTTGCGCATTGATGCGTCGAGCGTATTTTCTAATACATAACGGGATAATTGAAATTTAACATAAAGATATTCTATATTAAAAGTAGTTTCAAATAAAAGTTTCTAGCAAATTTCGGTTAATGTTTTGGTATATGGAAAACGACTTTGGATCACTCAAGATCAGATTGAATATGTTTCTCAAAATAGGATGCATTGGTTTTTAGTATTGCAGCTAATCAAACCTTATTTGAGCTATTAAATTTTGATTAAACAAGTCCTTCATTCCAAATTTTCTTCTGGAAAAACAAAATCTAATCACTTATGGACAAACTGACTATTGACCACACCAAATTGGATATAGAATACGAGCTGATTCTAATCATAATATATTATGTTTGATTGTGATATAATTCTGATTGAGCCTTACCTAAAATTTGTTAATTGAATGTTAAAAGATCATGAAATAGATCTATTAGACCGTGGTCATATACCATATAAGTACACTACACGACACAAACTTGGTGTGAAGAAATCAAACCTCGCTACTTGAGTAAAATGTTGTACACCATTTGCGCCTAAATAATCTTCCGTTGCTTTTATTAGTCAAACCGGTTCAAAAAGTTTAAGGAGCAGCATTAATTATGCAAGTCATCGGTCATGCTATGATAGTGCTATGGTGATTTTTGTAGCTATAGATGTTCACGTGTTACTTATGTATAAAAGCGCTTTATTCAGAAAACATAGATAATCGAATATATCCAGTTTAAAGATTAAAAACGGGAATGTACAGCCAAGTAGGCACTAAGTAAGTGCGTAAATGATACTTTCGCCATTTTTCTATGTACCGCATTTGTTTCACAGCTGATGTTAATTTTTTTCGTTTAAGTAGTCGCTATTTTTTGAAACGAAGCATGCGCAAAACAATATTTGTAGACTGCTCCTACTGATTATACGCTTTAAAAGAGATTCATTCACTAAAATCAGATACGCAAAAATTGAAGCCGCCACTAATCAGTCTGATCACTGTGGCGAGGTCTGATGACCTCTCCAATAATGTAACTTAACCCCGTTTGGTTATCTGCAATATTTAATACAAGCTAGTGTAACAATGATAAGTATCACTTTATAATTATTTTAAAGTTCTATTGTTAGTAATCTATTGTTTTGATACACTGATACAACTAACGTTACACGTTACTTGTAACTATTGTTTAAAGGTAAAAAATGACCCTCTTGACAAACGAATGTAGAGCTAAACTATTTTACATTATTTAACCAAAGCAGATAAAATAAAATATTGCTTTAAGCAAGTCCTACCGCTTCCTTTTATTCTTCCTATGGTTAAGGGGCTTTAATATTTTATAATTATAAAATTATGCCACAGTTGATTTGATTTTTAATACAACTTTTAGTTATTCATTATTTTGATAGTTTGTTATCCGTTCTAAATTATGTATACTTTGTAAACTATTTACTTGCTTTTTAAAATTACATATGGTGTATACATTGTTTTCTTGTATTGTTTGTCATCTAATGGGCTGGTGGTCCGAAGCATTTATAAATGAAAGTTGAAAGCTGATATGTCAGCTTAAAATTGCGTAAGGTATTAGATGCCTAATGCAGAATCTCCTTTCTGAAGAGTATTCATTTTCAGTGAGGACACAGTGAGTGAGTTTTAAGAGGGCGTGGGTTCCAATCCCAGGTGAGGCAATTTCTCTTTAAGTTTTTGTCTATTTTTTCTTCGTTTTGTTTGGTCAAAATTTGATTTTTTTCCTTATTTTTTATGTAAAATCTGACATTATGAAAACATTAAAGAGCTATGCATAATTTTTACTTTGAATTGTGTGAAATCAGAAAGGGTAACAACTTAAATTATTTTAATTATAAAAGAGTATGATAAACTTTCTCTATATTTTACAAATGTTTAGATTTGTAACAAGATAATCACTATAATTAAATAATACTTTAATACCCCTGTTTTATATGACAAAATATAACAGATTTTCATACCCCACCCTTTTCTTATTTGATGTAAAATAACAAATAAACATGTCTCAATAAACCCCAAAAATCATTTTATATGCATTTGTCAATAATTTCATTTGTAGTTATTAAAAGACTATGGTTCTTTATAAGTATTTTTCAACTAAGAAAAAAATACTAAACTTGCAATACTTTTATTCAGATAATGAAAACTTATTTTATGGCGTTGTTGATACAAAAGTTATTCTTCAATTGTCAATATCTTTTAAACATGATGGTAGCTTTTTGTATTTTTTTGTTTGTTTTTATGTCTAGAATATAATACAGTTCATCTATATAAAAATTTAAATGCCTTTTGAAAAAGTGTTAATTATACATCTTAAATATAAATCAGCAGTAAAAAGGGCATCTAAAATATAGTCATAACTGAAGTTGACGAATCATATATTTCACATTAATTTATATGGGTAAACTGAACGTAAGAAGAATTCATACTCATGTGGATGCGGGTAATGGCATATTGTCTCTGAAATATCACTATCTTGGTTTACCATTTCATAATGCATTGCTATGGGCACACTTTATATCCTTAACTGTATAAGAAGTCCTCGTTCAATCGCTAGTTGAATATTTGTTATTTAATGCATATAATAAGCATCACATCTCAACACCTCTCTCTAGTTTGGCAAGCACGCCGTCTAGATGTGGTTCTAAAATTGATACCCATATATAAGAATCAGGAAGAGTTAGTCTTTTCTCACTAAATCTAAGGTATATCTCTTTTGTTTGTACTTGTAATACATATAACCTTTGCCATACTGCTCATGAGACACGGTAATATTATGAATAGCCACAGAGTAATAAAGATTTGAGACAAAGGTCTTAGATTACAGCATTAATATATGTCAGGCTTTTTAAAATATAAGGTATGAAAATTGTTTAAGAACTTCGAGCGTTTATCAATTGTTTTAATTTATTCTAAATGATAAACTGTCCACCAATAGTTTGGGATTAAATACTATTGCAAAGAGGTAACATGTGTGTGTTTCATATATCTCGTGCGCACGACATTGTATCTCGTGTGCATAAGTAACTAAGTCGTGCGCACGAGTATATAAGTCGTACACACAAGACATTTAAATGGTGCGCACGAGATACTATGCTGTGTTCACAAGTTACTAAGTGGTTTGCACGAGATATTTTGTCGTGCGCATGAAAAAATTAAGTCGAAGGCACATTATATTATTTCGTGCGAACGAGATGATTAAGTTTTGCGCACGAGATAATTAACAAAACAGATTACACAATTTATATATTTATTTTTCAACTTCGTTAAAGTTTTACATGCAACATTAACCTTAAGTTTGAAACTACTAAAGGTCTTCATATGAAACTTGATACATTGCTTATGGATCACACTAGGAGGTCACTATCCAAGGCCCATAAATTAGACATTGATTTTGACAAAGTTATGGCCCTTTTTTGGAACCATCCTGTGTACGTACGTACTAATGGCCGGTATGATAACTTGAGAAGGAATAAGCATTTATTTATTTGGTAGGGACACAGCCAATGGCCAGTAGATGACCTTTATTGATGTTTGAGGTCATAAGGTCAAGTATATGGCCACTACTGATTTTGAGGTAATAAAGTCAAAGGTCAATGTCACAGTGAATTTTATTAAGCGTAAGAGTGTATTTATGCCACTGTGACAGGCGCGTGAAGTAGGGGCAACATTTATGGCACAATTGTTAACTGAGAAAACTCGCACGACTTAGTAACTTGTTTCACTACAAAAGCAACAATACGAAAATGTAACAATTAGGCGAAAAAGCGAAAATGCGAAGAGACGACAAAGTTATTCTTTGTCGTCTCTTTGTGTGTCGCATTTTTGTATTTTGAACGATAAAAAGCGAAAATATGACATATGGAATGCGATTATACGACATATTTTTGTGTCGTATTTTCGGCCTCCTTCTGTCGTATTTCCGCTTTTTGCATCGTAAATGCGAAAAGCGAAAATACGAAGAAACGACACAACCTAACATTGTCGTTCCCTCGTTTTTTTTTCACCATTTCCGCATTTTGATGCGAAGAAACAAAACTACGACATGGCGTAAATCAGCCACCATACATTGTACGATTTATATTTGTATCTTCTCAAATAAAATACACAGGTGCGTGACTGTCTGTTTTCCAACATATAATAAAAGGAAATTATATGTTATGACAAAATAATCTTTATAAATAACTCCAGTTCTTTTATTATATTTAGTTTATTTAAAATAAAAAAGTAGAAAATCAGTGAAGCAATGAATTTAATTATCGTTATTGTTATTGACAATTTATTATCAAAGGGAAGTAATTGCCAAAATATTTGTTATGTTAAGTTACATCAACTGTTCCCCTTAAATTCTCTTTGTGGATGTTATTGATAGGAATTACTGAGATCCCTCGATATCAACCAAAATGTATTGTTACAGTAGCTAAATTTGATAATGTTAAGGTAAAAAAGAACACATAGGTAAGCGTTACTTTTATATATCCAAATGTTTAAGAAATTTTCAGCCTCATTATACATTATCACATTCCACAAACCATTACTTTTAAGTTATATATGTTCATGTAATGTGTCATTTATGTATTTGTATATGTACCATATGGTGAGCCTCGAGCTTTGTTTGGGATGCTATTTTGTATAATAACATTAAATAAAATTTGTCTTGGTATAGTTATCATAATGTATATATATCATACTAATCATATTCTATCTCTATATATTCAGAGTCATCATAGACAATAACATGTAAAGTTTAAATTGTTAATCATTTAACTAATAAACATTACTTCAAGCCTACAATGATAAAGTTATGCATGTGTAATGATGGGTTGTATAATTTAAAAGCTGATAGTTAGTGTTATAATCTAAACAAAGAATCTTTGGATTAATAGCGCGAGATGGTGTCGATTTAGATCAATAACTTCTGCTGATCTTATTTTGTTCTCTATTTGTAAGCAAATTATAATTATTTTGATAATTCTATGTTGCTCTCTTGTTTTGAGACATCATTAACTTTTGCAATGTTGACCATGCATAATAATAAGGCTTCAAAAATGTGTGTCTTAAATTTATATAATTATATCGGGCAAGTAAGAAGAAAATGGTATTCATTTTAATAATTTCAGACAACTCCACTCTATCTACTTTTCTTCTAACCTGTAGATTTATTTTTGTTTAAATGAAAAGAGCCATATCCACTTATTGCTAAGTTTTACTAATCTATGTTTCATTAAGAAAAGTATGTCAAACTTATTTACATAGTTTATAAATTCATCGTCTAGTAATTTGCAAATTAAACAGTGTTTAATTTACCTTGACATGGATCGGGGCTCATGTTAAGTCTAACAGATCATGAAAAGGCCCTCTATCTCTATCTCGAACTAGTAATCTGAAGGTGAATTCTTCTGCATTGTCGGCCTAGCCTGCATAATATCTCAGTACTGTGGTGACAGCATAGATTGCATGTAGGGACCAGTATATTGCAGATTCATAAAATTCATCATGTTTGGTTTTGTTTAAGGGTTGACGTTACCCTCTTGTGTGTTTTGCATATTGTTTTGCTTATTTTCCATGTTTTAAGCAGGGTACACGAATTCTTGCAAAGATATTAAATTGTTCACACGATTATTTTGGGTACTAGGCATACCCGTTATAACCGTCAAGTTATAATTCACAGACGCGTCAAATGTTATCTGTGCATATTGCATATTGAGTTCTTTTCATCCGATTTGTTCCTAGCAGGAAGGGGTTTAGTTTAGTTTTATGAACACTTTGGAAAAAAATAAGTCTGGAGTTTCTGCGATATTTCTGCAAAACCCTTGTTATTTGTAGATATAATGTTTCACATAGGATAATGAGCATAACGCTTGCTTACCATCTCTTGAAAAATAAATGCGCTTGATATTTGACACCTACTCAGCAATATCTGTCTCTGTCATTCCCGCAAGGTCAGAACACTTTATAACGCCCTTGCTGGAGTTCAGAGGCTTGTATGATGTGACAGTTACATCAATTGTAAAAAAGCTTGTAAATTTCAGAATAACATCTGCTTGTTGTTTCTGCTTTACCTGTACCAAGAGTTCACCATTGCAGAGTTTCTTGACTGATTAAGGCGTACCAATTAAAGCCGAAATTTGTTTTTCTATAATGAACGGGCTAAGTTCAGTGAGTTTACTTAGATGCCCGTTCGTGCCTGAAATAATGCACGGAAAGGCTTATGAGGTCTTCCTCCACCAGTAAAGCTGGAATGTCGTGATATGATCTATACTGTGTCAATGTTACGTAAAGCCCAATCAAATAAAGAACATCAAACTTCAAATAAATATTCCTTATCATCAATCATATCTTATGTGACAAGGTTCATAACTATCGGAGCAATATTTTCAGATTCATCTCCCTTTGAACTTAGAAATTTCTTAAAGAAATGTTATAACTTCTTTACTTTTTAGCTCGACTATACGAGGTATATGCAGAGCTGTCCAACTCGCCCCGGCATCGGCGTCCAGATTTTATAGTTTTGGTGTAGTAAAATACTATTCACCATAACTTTTTTATTTCTTAAGGTACTAACTTTAATCTTCAAATATATGTTCCTTATCATCAACCACATCTTATGTGACAAGGTTCATTACTCTAGTATCAATAT
The DNA here is from genome assembly GCF_026571515.1 of Ruditapes philippinarum. Lineage (NCBI taxonomy): Eukaryota > Metazoa > Mollusca > Bivalvia > Venerida > Veneridae > Ruditapes > Ruditapes philippinarum. The sequence goes on from NW_026852022.1 coordinate 63,385, forward strand.
TTTCAGATTTAACTCACCTTTGAACTTAGAATTTTCATTAAAAATATCATTTTTTACTATAACTTCTTTATTTCTTAAATGATCAACTTCATACTTAAAATATATGTTTCTTATCACCAACCACATTTTATGTGATAAGGTTAATAATTCTAGTACAAATATTGTCAGATTTATCTCCTTTTGAACTAAGGTTTTTCCTTTAAAAATATTGTTTTTTACTATAACCTTTTTATTTCTTAAGGTATCAACTTCGAACTTCAAATATATGTTCCTTATCATCAACCACATCTTATGTGACAAGGTTCATAACTCTAGCTGCATTTTTTTCAGATTTATCTCCCCTTGACCTTAGGATAATCCTTTAGAAATATTATTTTTTACTGTAACTTATTTATTTCTTTACGGATCAACTGTATACTTCAAAGATATGTTCCTTATTATTAACTACATCTTATGTGATAAGATTTATATTTCTAGTACAAATATTGCAAGAATGTTTCCTGTAAACTTAGATTTTTTTTACCTGAAAAACGAAAAAAGTATCTACCTCAAACTTCAAAAACATATTCCTTATCATCAGCAATATTGTCAAATTGATCTCCCTTTGCACTTTGAAATTTCTTAAAAGATATATTGTAACTTCTTTACTTCTTAAGGTATCTACTTCAATATATTTCTTATCATTACACACATGTTGTGTGACAAGGTCCATAACTCTAGTGTGACTATTTAGAGATCTTTTTCCCCTTGAACTTGGATTTAATGTTAACAACAATAACTTCTTGTCATAAGAGTCTTATTTATATCATAATTGATTTTTCTTCCTTAGTTTTGTCTTCCTTATTGCGTCCAATATTTAATTAGTCGAGCTTTGCTGTCTCAAGTGACAGCTCTTGTTGATTTAATTGTTATCAAACTTGGTCAGGATGCTAGCTCAAGTAATTGCTCGAATGAGTTCGAACATGGGCCATCTCGAATGAAAAAATAAGGTCACAGAAGTAGAAATATCTTGTTAAGACTCCGTTGCTACTGTTTTGATCGAATTATCCTTGAAATTGGTCTGAAAGTTTGTTTTGATGATTTATCGGTCAAGTTTGAATATGGATCACCTGGGGTCAAAAACTAGGTCACACTACCAAAATATGGAAAGATTTTATTAACACTCCAGTGGTCACATTTTTGACTCAATTGTCATCCAACTTGGTCAGGATGCTTGTGTAGGTAATAGCTCAGATAGGTTTGAACATGGATCATTTCGGATATAACACTAGGTTACAGGAGCTGAAAATAGAAAAATCTTGTTAACACTCTTGTTGCTACTGTTTTGATTTAATTATTCTGGGAAGTAATCTGAATGTTTGTTTTGATGATTTCAAAGTCAACTTTGAATATGGTTCACCTAGGGTCAAAAACTTGGTCACACTGCTCAAATATAGAAAATCCTTGTTCACACCCTAGTTGTCACATTTTTGACTCACCTGTCATGAAAATTTGTCAGAATGCTTGTATGAGTTAAATGGGTCATGTGAGCGATCTAAAACATCTAGACCACTTTGATGTATTTTGCGTCTTGGACAATCAACTGCCAGAATAAATATTTTTAGCTGGGCTATATGAAGTATATTTTAAATGAGAGCTGTCCCACTCACTCTGGCGTATGTATCGTTGTCCAGATTTCAGATTAAAGTTTATTATAATAAATTACTTTTCACTATTACATCTTTATAACAAGTTACATGTTGATGCCGCCAAATGTTGTGATCAGTCACAGGTATTGTACAAAGTCTGAATTGAAAATCGTTCTTTATTGCAGTTGAATATGCATAGCACAAATCAATTTTTTTCCATGTTCTTGTTATATGTCTGAAATGTTTGTATGTTGCGACAAAGATTGAAACGTCTGGTCGAAGCAAAATAAATTGCGTAACAAGTGAAATTGAAATGATTAGTCAAATTAAAATAAATTCAAGACAATATGCGCCGAGAATATGGCCATTTAAATATTGGTTCGAACTGCATAATGTTCGAATAATTTTGAGGACGAACTGTCTGTTATTTTACAAATAGCGAAAACACGTCTATAATATCAAATAATAGTTATGAATAAATTGATATATATATAATCAATTCTTTGTTACGTATAGTAAAAGATTAAACTTCTTGAAAATAAACAAAAGAGATTTCATATTCGCATAGAATCTTTAGGTATGGGTAAAAAATCTAGGGGCAAAAGAAAAACAATCGTGGTCACGGAATCCTTCAAAAATAACCTATTGCAAATATTGTGATTAAGTTTTAAAAAATAAACGTACTTTTTCACTCAGTTAATTCTGTTTTTTAATAACTTAAATTTTTTATTTTTAATGAAATAACATGTCTCACACATTTTTGCATGTTTTTTGCCAAAAAAATAATTTCCCCTGCCCCAAAAATAATCTTTCCGTTTTGCGTACATGTTTTTGTATTTTAGTGATACCTGTCGACTAAAGACGGGTCTGTGTTGAGCTAAGGAGAAACATAGTGGGCGTGGTTTAGGCTTTGTAACTTGTAGTTTTAAAATAATTTTCGTCATAATTGTCCCTGGTTTTCCCTCACGCCCACCCCGTCCACTGTCAACGAAAGACTAAATGCTAACATATTGAAAATTTGGCGAACAATTTTAAAGGCGGAGACATTTTCATACAGAGCGGAGCAAATTGGAAGTGGGTGACACTGTGCCCCCCTTCAGTCCGTTACCCTTTCTCTTCATGACGGTTTTAGCTTTTAACGGGCCGGAGTCGACTTGAAAAGCACTGCTCATTGGCGCAGCGCTTATTTATTATGGTTAGATTAAATTAGATGTTAGATGATAATAAAAAGAATATGATATCAAACACGACACTATCACTTCAGTTAAACGTTTATTTGAATCCCTTAAAGGTCTGTGGCATGTTGTACATCAGAAAAGCTATTTTTATTTAACACTGTGATTTTGATAAAGCAAACAAAAAATGCACTAAATCAAGTCTAAATTTTCCCATTGCTATACGGACAAATGCATATATCATGCTTTCAACTCCATTTAAAAAATAACGTTTGGAGCTAAATACATTGCTGAATAATGAAATATGCGCACATACAGGTACGATTAGAGCAACCAAGTGTATACAGTTATACTATACCTATAAATAAACCTATATCTAAATTATATGTGAGAAGGTTTAGGCAGTTAAAAAGTGAGCTGAAGGCAAAAAAGGCATTTGGGCAATTTTTATAGGGGAAATCAAATGATCTGCCTGGCTATGTGCCTCCAGCTTGGTAAGCGCAATCCTAGCGGGGCATTCCAAAATATAGTTGCGAAAAATGCTCTGCTGCTATGCTCAGCTGGGTAAACCAAAAATCTAGCGAAGCATTCCCAAAATAATAGTGCGAACAAAATGCTCTTGGCTGCTATACTCAAGCTGGGTAAGCAAATCTAGCGGGGCATTGCCCAAAATATAGTGCGAAAAATGCTCTGCTTGCTATAACTCAGCCGGGTAAGCCAATCTATGCGGGAACATTCCCAAAATATAGTGCGAAAAAAATGCTCTGCTGCTATGCTTCAGCCGGGTAAAACAATCTAGCGAAACAAATTTCCAAAAAATAGTGGGGGAAAAAAGCTTTTGCTTTCATAAAACTTTAGCTGATAAGAATTTTAGGCCCGGGGAAAATTTAAAAAATAGTCGAA